>NC_139773.1:2037500-2054246 GCF_965231275.1 Zosterops lateralis | reverse complement strand
GGGGACACCGGGGACACCGGGGACAGGGACTGAACCCCCCTGGGGACAGTGGGGACAGCGGGGACAGGGACTGAACCCCCCTGGGGACAGTGGGGACAGTGGGGACAAGGACTGAACCCCCCTGGGGACACTGGGGACAGTGGGGACACCGGGGACAAGGACTGAACCCCCCTGGGGGCAGCAGGGACAGGGACTGAACCCCCCTGGGGGCAGTGGGGACAATGGGGACACAGGGGACAGTGGGGACAGCGGGGACAGGGACTGAACCCCCCTGGGGACACCGGGGACACCGAGGACACTGGGGACACTGGGGACACCGGGGATCCTGGGCAGCGCTGGGACCCCAAAATCCGGCAGCCCCACGGGCCCTGTCCCCGCCCGGGGCACGGGCCCTGTCCCCTCCTGACCCACTGTCCCCTGTCCCCTCCTGACCCACTGTCCCCTGTCCCCTCCCTGGGCACGGTCCCCTGTCCCCTCCTGGCCCCGGTCACTGTCCCCTCCCTGGGCACAGTCCCCTGTCCCCTCCTGGCCCCGGTCACTGTCCCCTCCCCTCGTGTTCCTCACGGTGTCCCCAAGCCGGGCCAGCCCCCACCCCCTGTCCCCTCCCCAGCCCAACCGGGACATGGGACACGGGAGGGGACACAGGGAGGGGACACAGGGAGGGGACACAGGGAGGGGACACGGACAGGGGACAGGGCAGGGGACACAGGGGACACAGACAGGGGACACGGGAGGGGACACAGGGAAAATGGAGAGAAGACACGGACAGGTGACATGGGAGGTGACACAGAAAGGGAATATGGAGAGAAGACACGGACAGGTGACACGGAGGTGACACGGGAGGGGACACGGCAGGGGACACAGGTGACGCATACAGGTGACAGGGGAGGGGACACAGATGACACGGGGGGACACGGCGGCCCCTCACCTGTAGATGGGCCCGAAGCGGCGGAACTTGCCCGCCATGATCAGGTGCAGGTTGCTGAGTCCCCCCTCCCGCCAGAAGCGGAGCAGGTTGAGCCAGCCCGTTCTCCACTCGCCCGGGACCTGCTCGAAGGGCCGGGGGGCCGAGGGGACAGCGGGGACAGCGGGGGGGACAGCGGGGACAGCCGGGGGGACGGCGGGGACAGCCCCGCCCAGGGGGCGACACCCCCGGGACGCTCCGGGACACCCCCGGGACGCCCCGCGCTGGGCCAGCCGGGCGAGCATGGCGAGGGCGGCCCGGGGAACGGGCGGGGCGGGCGCGCTCTTATCCCGAGCCCCGGGAGCGGCTCCGCCCGGCCCCGGCCCCGGCCCCGGCCCCGGCACGGCCCCTCCGGGACAGGGACACGGCGGCCTCGGGACGGGCCGGGAGCGGCCCCAAAAACGACAACAACGCGGGCCAGGGTCACCCCGGGCGGGGACAGCGCCAGGGTCACCCCACAGCCTTGGGGACCTTCCCGGGCGGGGACAGCCTTGGGGACCCTCAGCCAGGGCCACCCCACCCGGGACAGCCTTGGGGACCCTCAGCCGGGGCCACCCCACAGCCTTGGGGACCCTCAGCCAGGGCCACCCCACCCGGGACAGCCTTGGGGACCCTCAGCCAGGGCCACCCCACCCGGGACAGCCTTGGGGACCCTCAGCCGGGGCCACCCCACAGCCTTGGGGACCCTCAGCCAGGGCCACCCCACCCGGGACAGCCTTGGGGACCCTCAGCCGGGGCCACCCCACCCGGGACAGCCTTGGGGACTCGGGGCCCCGCCGGGGGGGCTCAGCGGGGGCGGCTCCATCCCAAATCCCAAATCCCAAATCCCAAATCCCGGAGCCCCCGGCAGGGAAAGGCTCTGGGGGGTCCTGAGGGGGTGGCACAGGGGGTCCCGTGTCCCCGGGCAGCGCTGGGGGACACGGGAGGGGACACGGGGGGGGACACGGGGAGGGGACACGGGAGGGGACACGGGAGGGGACACGGGGGGGACACGGGAGGGGACACGGGGGAGGACACGGGGGGGGACACGGGGGGGGACACGGGGGGGGACACGGGAGGGGACACGGGGGTCCCCGGGGTCTCTCTGGGGCCCGGGACGAGCAGCGAGGCCGAGCCGGGAGCGCCGGGCGGGGACAGCGGCGGGTGCGACATCGGCCACGGGCACCGGGGGGCGCGACAGGGCCACCGCACGGGGACAGCGGGGACCTGTCCCCTCCCTCCTGGGGCGTGGAGCCTGTCTCCTACTGCCCCCTGCCAGGGCCCAGGACCTGTCCCCTGCTGTCCCTGTCCCCTGCTGTCCCTGTCCCCTGCTGTGCCTGTCCCGTCCTGTCCCTGTCCCCTGCTGTCCCTGTCCCCTCCTGTCCCTGTCCCCGTTGCTGTCCCAGCAGCCCGGAGCAGTCTCCCGCCTTGGGGACATTGGTGACAGTGCCACCCCCCGCTTGTCCCCTGCGCTGTCACCACCCTGGGTGTGACCCGCTGCCTCCCCTCCGGCCAGGGGCACGGGGCCAGGGGACACGGAGGGGACACGGGGGAGACACAGAGGGGACACGGAGGGGCACACGGCTGTGTGCTGAGCCGCTGTCACAGCCCCATCCCTGTGTCACCTCGGCACCCCTTCCGCAGGTGTGGGGACACCCCGGCCCCCCGTGTGTGACAGGTCCCGCCCTTGTCCCCCGTTGTCCCCCTCCGCCCCCCCCCCGCGAAGTCGCCGAGCTTTCCGCCACCCCCGGAGCACACGGGACAGGTGACAGCAGTGTCCCCTCGCCCCGCGGGCTCTGTGGGGGCCACGGAAGGTGCCACAACGACGCTTGTCCCCAGCCGCGGTGACAGAAGCGGAGCAGAGCCGCGTCACCTCTCCCGCGTGGCCTTGTCCCCAGTGCCACCCACGGCGGGCACGAGGACGGTCCCCGCGCACTTTCGTCGCGCGGGGGGGAGGTGACACTTTCACTTTCCAGCCGCGGGGGATTTTTGTCGCCAGCGGGTGACACCGCGGCCACCCACGGCCACCCCGCCCCGGAAATCACCCCGGGGGCCCTGGGACACCCCCGGCCCCGCTCCAGCCGGGATTTAGGGCAGGGGAGAGTTTTATGGGAACAGCTCATCCCTGTGGGGTCTCACCCCATGGCATGGGCCGGGATGGGGCTGGAGTGAGGACGGCTGGAGGGGACAATCAAGGGACATTGTCACCTCCCTGGCGTGCCCAAAAGGGCCTGGAGCTGCTCCCTCGCTTCCTGACCCTAAAGCTGCCTGCGTGGAGACCTCCCTGCCCTATTGGAGGAACTTCTGCCCCATAGAAAACCCTATGAGGAGCCTCTTGCCCCATAGAGATTCCTCTGACCTATAGAGACCTCCCTGCCCCATAGAAAACCCTATATGGGCCCCTCTGCTCCATAGAACCCCCCTACCCCATAGAGACCCCCCATACCTATAGAGACCTCCCTGCCCCATAGATTCCCCTATAGGAACATCCAGAGGTAGTGCCCTGTCCCATAGAAAACCCTATAAGGAGTCTCCTGCCCCACAGAGACATCCCTGACCTATAGAGGCCTCCCTGCCCCATAAATTCCCCTATAGAAACCTCTGGAGGAAGCCTACCTGCCCCATAGAAAACCCCCTAGGGACCTCTCTGCCCCATAGAGACACCCCTGCCCTAAAGGGACCCCCCAGCTCCATAAATCCCTATAGGGACCCTACAAAGGAACCCACAAAGACTCCTGTGCCCTATAGGGAGCCCTCTGCCACCTACAGGGACTCTCCCAGCCCCATTCCCTATAGGGACCCACAAAGACTCCTGTGCCCTATAGGGACCCCTCTGCCACCTACAGGGACTCCCCCAGCCCCATTCCCTATAGGGACCCACAAAGACTCCTCTGCCCTATAGAGACGCCCCTGCCCCATAGGGACTCTGCGGGGTCCCCCCTGCTCGTGCCTGTCCCTGCGGGAATTAGTGTGGATTTGATGAATTTCCCACCGATTTCTCCTCCTCCCTGCGGGGGTTTCATCCTCCGTCGGGGAGTGGATCCATCCCCGGCGAGCCGGGAAAATCCCGGCGGTGAAATCTGAAATCCCGCCCAGGAACCCCCCTGGGATCAACCCCGGCCCGGGAGGAAACTCGTTTTCGTCACGGTGATGTTGAAAACGAGAACGTTTCGGTTGCAGACGCACCGGGAGGGATTTCCCCGGGATGAGAGGAAGGGATGACCTGGCACAGGCTCGTCATCGCCCTCAGCATCCCTCAGGAACTTGGGATGCAGGGGGCGGATCCAGGATCGGCCGGGACCTCGTTTATATTCCCCTCCTCGGTTAAACTGAGTCTCTTTTTGCTCGTTTATTGCCAGGCTTTAAATCTGCCGGGCTTTTTGGGGTTTTTGGGTGTGTTCCCACCCCATGGGATGAATTCTCCAGCCAGGATGGGCCCTCGGAGGTCTGGGAGTGCGAATCCACGGCTGGAAAGGGCAAAGGTTGGGAGGAGGAGGAAGAGGAGGAAGGAGAAGAGCAAGAGGCCCGCGCGGGATAATCTCGAGTTTAACTTCCCCCGGGCTCTGTCGGGCCATCTGATTTCCCCTAAATCGCTGCGTTTCCCTCTCGGACCCCCCTCCCTGCTCCTCCCAGCCCTTGTCCCAGCCGGATCCCTCCCTGTGCCAGCCTGGAGCCCGGGAAAGCGCAGGCACGGACAGACAGACAGACAGACAGACAGTGTTAAATCCCGGGATGTTCGGGGGGAAACGGGGAAAGGGCCGCACGGCAGCCGAAAATCCCTAAAAATAGAGCTGGGCAATAAATCTCCAGCTGGAAAAACCCGGTCGGACAAGGGGTGAGGGCAGCCAGAGTGAGCCGAGAGCACGGCCAGGATTCGGGTGTCTCATCCCGGCTCGTGGGGCCATAAATGGATTTAATGGGAAGTCTGCATTGCTGGGATCCCGGCCCTGGTGAATCCAGGGGGATCCCGACCCCAGAGACTCCTTCTGGAATGGTTCTGTCCTCCCATCCCAGCGGGAAAGGATTCCCAGGGTGCTGCTGTGGGGTGTCCCAGCAGCTCTGGCATCCCATCCCATGGTCCTGCATGGCAAATCCTCCTCCTGGAGCAGCCGTCCAGGCTGGAATAGCCCCAAAAATAAACAACAACAAAAAAATAGAAATAAAAATTTAAAAAAAAAAAAAAAATCAAACGCTCCTGGTGGTGTTTTTTGTTTTGTTTTGTTTTGGTTTTTTTTGAGCTGTGTGGCCGCGGTTGTTCCGTCCATGCCGGAAAAATCCTGGAAAAGCTGCTGGAATACCCGAACTTCCCGGGAGAGCTCGGATCCCAAAATAACCCCTGGGACGATGAGGTCACAGCCCCGAGGCCACAACAAATCCCAGTACTCCCGGGTTTTTGGCTCGGATTTACGGAAGCAGCCGGCGGGGGCTGAGATAAAGCGTGTCCCGAAATAAAACACACCCGCAGGGCTCGGGATCCGCTGCTTTTCTCAGGGAATTCAGCAAAAAACTCCGGAATTTGTCCTGGGATGGCCCTGCCTGTGTCCCCGTCACCCGGGGGCTCCCGGATGTCCCCACGGGGCTCGATCCCACCGGCCTGGGGATATTTGGGCAAGAAAAAGAATTTTGGGGCAGCCAAACTGGAATTATGACTGCCGGAGCTATTCCAGGGTCTGAGCATCACCTTCGAGTCACCAAGACTCCTTCCCAGCAGCTCAGGGAGGGATTTTGGAGATTTGGGGTCCCAGTGCAGGAACTGGTGGAGCCAGGAATGGGAATGGGAATTGGGAGTGGAAATGGGGAATGGGAATTGGGAGTGGAAATGGGGAATGGGAATGGCAATGGCAATGGGAAATGGGAATGGGGTATGGAGTATGGGGAATGGGAATGGGGAATGGGGATGGAGAATGGGAATGGGGAATGGGAATGGGGAATAGCAATGGGAATGGGAATGGGGAATGGGGTATGGAGAATGGGAATGGGGAGTTGGGAATGGGGAATGGGGAATGGGAATGGGAATGGGGAATGGGAATGGGAATGGGAATGGGGAATGGGAATGGGGAATGGGAATGGGGAATGGGGAATGGGAATGGGAATGGGGAATGGGAATGGGAATGGGAATGGGGAATGGGGAATGGGGAATGGGGAATGGGGAATGGGAATGGGAATGGGGAATGGGAATGGGAATGGGGAATGGGGAATGGGGAATGGGGAATGGGGAATGGGGAATGGGGAATGGGGAATGGGGAAAGGGGAATGGGAATGGGAATGGGGAATTGGGAATGGGAAAAGGGGAATGGGAATGGGAATGGGGAATGGGAATGGGAATGGGAATGGGGAATGGGAATGGGGAAAGGGGAATGGGAATGGGAATGGGGAATGGGAATGGGGAATGGGAATGGGGAAAGGGGAATGGGGAATGGGAATGAGGAATGGGGAATGGGGAATGGGAATGGGAATGGGAATGGGAATGAGGAATGGAGAATGGGAAATGGGGAATGGGGATGGGGAATGGGAATGGGAATGGGGAATGGGGAATGGAGAAAGGGAAATGGGGATGGGAAATGGGAATGGGGAATGGGAATGGGGAATGGGGAACAGGAATGGGAACAGCTCGGAATCTGTGGCCAGCACCCAAAAATCCCCTCCAGACACTGGGCTCCCCTGTATTCCCACCCCACAGGGCTGCCAGAATTCCTGCTCCCAGCTCTGGAATCACCTGCTCCCGGCTCCTGCCTCCTCCAGATTGGGATGAGCCCAGAGCTGGGTCTGCCTCTGTGCCAGGGGCGCTTTGATGGAGGCTTTGCTCTCTCCTGCCTTTGTTGGCACCTTTTAAAACCCTCAATTCCCGTCCGCTGCCTCCCTCCAGCCCCAGCCCAGCCCTTTTTTTCTTCCCAGCACCAACCATCAGCTGGCTTTTCCCAAAAATGTGGAGCATGCCAGGCAGGAAGTGGGGAGTTGGTTCCACATAATGAAATTCCCACCCCTCACTTTCCAGGGCTGCTGCTGACACCCTCCTTTGGGCTTTCCAGCAGGAATTTGCTGCTGGCCCGAAACGGGAGCAGCAAACACAGGGCTGGAGAGAGCAGGACATGGAAAAAGGCAAGGTCAGATCTTGGCCCCCAACATTCCCGGTGAGAACCACGGCACCCTCCTGCTTTTTTCCACTCTTTATTCCAACCATCCGCTTTGGTTACAGGTCTGAAAGGGCTGGGGGATTTTTTTTGGTAGCTGTTGTGGTGTTGTTTGTTTTTAAATTTTCCTCTCCTGTAATCCGCCCCCACCTGCTGTAATATTATAAAATCCTACAAGACAGTAATGAGCATAATAAATATCTGTTAGTCCACAAAGTTAAAGTGCTTTGAGAAAGGCTAAAGGAGCTCTGTCTCAGACTGGGGATGGGGAATATCTCAGCAATGTAGTGAAGTAGGAAGCTCTGGTGTCCCCTGGGTGTCCCCCGGGTGTTCCCGCCCGGGGCCGGGCCGTTCCGGGCTGGGCAAGGTTTGGGCAAGGAGTGGATGGGCAAGGTTTGGGCAAGGAGTGGAACCCTCCCTTCGCAGGGAGAAAATCCCGATTTTCACAGTTTAGTCTCGCTCCGACACCTGCGAAAGCGCGTGGGAAGCGAAGCCCGGGCCCGCCCCGGGCGGGGACAGGGCCAGGGCCAGAGCCGGGGCCGGGCGCAGCCCCCCCGGTGCCCTGAGATGCGCGGCCGCTTTCCCTGAGGCCGGCCGGGCGGGCTGGGGGCGGGCACGGCCCGTGCCCCTCGGCTGCCTGCAGAGGATTTGTGCGTCTCCAGCGTCTGGGCTCTGCTCCCAGCTTCCCTCCCCTTCCCCACACCCCCAATCCGGTCGCCTCCCGAGGCTTTTCCATGCAAATTCCCAACGCGGCGCCGATTCCCGACCTCCCTCCCACACCAAAGCCGGCTGCAAAACAAAAAAACAACGAACCGAGCCCCCCCCCTCAAACCTCCGAGCCCTCCGGAGCGGGGAGGGGACGCCGGCAGCGTCAAACCCCAAAACCTCGGGAGGCAGCGGGGATCCCGCAGTCCGGAGGCCGAGGAGGCTCCTCCTCATCCTCCTCCTCCTCATCTTCATCACATGCAAGGAGCGGGCGCGCCCTGAGGGTCAGTGCATGCATCGCCGGCCGCGCGTCCGCCCGCCCGCCGGGGCTCATCCAGCGAGGCTCCTCCGGCGGGGAAAGGCCAACGCTCCCGCACGTCCCGGGAGCCGCGGGGCCCGCGGCGGCTCAGTGGAAGAGCTCGGCCAGGGCCAGCAGCAGCAGCAGGCGCAGCCAGGACGCCGGCGTGGCCGGGGCGCCGCCGTGCTGGCCCGGGAAGTGCTGGCGGAGCAGCAGGCGCTCCTTGACCAGCGCCTGGCGGAAGCCGTCCTCCTCGGACACGCACACGTAGTGGCCGTAGTGCTCCAGCCCCACGCTGGGGATGAAGTGGAAGCAGTCGTGCTGCGGGTGCGACGTGTTGCAGCTCTTGATGAGCACGTCCTCGTGGTACCAGTTGTAGGTGGCGTAGTGGGACTCGATGGAGCAGTTGAGGTAATAGCGGGACGAGGGCATCACCGAGATGTTGCGGAAGTCGCCTGCGGGGGACACGGGGGACACGTGGGGCTATGTTAGAAATACAGATTATGTGGAAAACAGAGTTTGTCCCTCTGATTTTTCAGCCTTCTGATGTTGTACATTTCTGTATTGGAGTTTCTCACGAATATGAATGATATTTTGTGAATAAAGCGTTCCTTCCTGATGGAAGGACAAACTGATGGACTTCTGGCTTGACCGGTGGGGCCAGAGAGGTGTCAACCTCGTTCCCCAATCGCTGGTCAAACTCCAAACCCTATTTAAACCCAAAACCCAAATAAACCTCCTTCTTTCTCGTCTCACAACTGGACAGTGTCAGTGTCCTTTTTTCATGTCCATCAGGTGACACATTTTCCTGGTAAATGTTAATAAATAGGTTTAATAATAAAAAAAAAATAAGAAAATTAGGAAAACAGATTAAGCAAAAAGAAGTACAGCCTGGCTGAGTGACTAGACATTCAGCCAAGCCCACAACCTGCTCTTTCAGAGGCCTTTTTAAAATACCCTTTCTATTGCACCAGTGAACTATATCAACTGCTACCACTATGCCTAATTTTCTTTACTAATAGCAGAAATAAAAACTTACATCCTCACCATAACGTTATTAATCATATAGCACACATCTTTGGAAAAGCCAACTTTATAATATACACTTATAACCGTTATATTATTGGCTTTGCACAAATATTGAAATGAATACTATATGTGTTATGTTGGAAAGTTATGTTGTATTAATATAGTCTGCTTAAACTGTCTGTTTGGTCAGGATAACACCCAGTGAACATGTAAAGAAGACCCTGCTATTGATACACCAACTATCACCATCTCCCATCTGAAGAAAGTATGGCCCAAGGCCCAAGCTGGAGGTGATAATGAAGACACAGCCCAGAAACACCCATGATCTAAAAAGGCAGACCCAAGGAGGGGTCAAACAGTTCCAGGTATATGGAAACTAGTTTGTGGAAAAAACAAGACTGATGCAACAGAAAGAGAGCCAATCTTTGTGGTTTTGTTTTTGTGGTTTTTTTTTTTTTTGTTTTTTTTTTTTTTTTTTTTTTTTTGTTTTGTTTTGTTTTGTTTTTTGTCTTCTAATTGTCTTATTTTTTATTAAACCTATTTCTTAAAATTTACATAGAAAGTGAACCTTGTTTTTCACAGTTAGTGTAACACAGATTTTAGTGGGGTGGTGTGGGAACTGACAGTGATCAGAACACGGATTTTTAGGCTCCAGGCAGTGCCTTGAAGCCTGTGGGAAAGCCAAGGACAGAACTCTCTCAGTCTGGCCTGGGAAATCATAAAGAGGAACCCAAAACAATCCCTGTAGATATCCTCCCCCTGACACCTGGTGTTTTTGCAGCTTGTTTACTGGTAGCGATGTTTACGAAAAGGTGGTGCCCTGAAGTGTCGGATTATACTCTCTTTCTGACCCAGAGATGGGGCAACTGAGAGATGTTTTAAAAACTTCTATTCTGTTTTCAGTCTCCTGTGAAGGGTGAGACGATACAGGTGTCATAATTCACACCATCACAATCAGAAGCCAAACCATTTCCTAATTACAGTCCATTACAAGTGTTTCTTGGCCTGTCAGCTTTTGCCACACAATGCTGTAAATGCCTTAAAGCAAATCATCTAAAATCACCCCTCATGGGTGCTGCTACAATGCATCTTTCATAGTTCTGTTTCTCCAAAGTACCCAGTCTTATTTGCAAGGCCATCCTTTGAAACTTGTTTCTAGTTCCAATCCTATCCATTGTACCCAAACACTGTATAAAAGGAGTCTGTCTTTCAATAAACTTTGCTATGAGCTCTCTGAAGAAATCGAGAGTTCCACACGTTGTTACACGAACCGTCCTGAATTATAACGACAGGGTGGAGGAAGCCACAGAGGCAGCTTTGGAGAGAAAAGCTCCTCGAAACTTTTGCTCTGTCCAGCAGAACCAATCCCTCAAGGATTGACATACCTCTTCATGGTCCACTTAGAGAAGTTAACAATGTTTCTGTCACGACATAGTTAATGTGAGGCCCCTGAGGCTGCCAGGGAAAGTTTAGGGTTTCACCCTGGAAGAATCTACCATTGGCTCTGAGAATGCCTCACAGGGTGAGCAAAAGGCTGCCCCCAAAGTGCTCTGCAGCACGATGTTAATCCACCTCAGATCTGCTTTCCCCACTGGCCCTGGCCCTTGCCCACCTCTATTGTTCATAGAAGTCCCCAGTTCTAGAGGCTCCTCTGTTGGAGCCCTGGGCACTGAGGATTTTAGGCTTTCTGACCCCCAAGAAAACACTGCATTTCACCTGAGGCTGTGGAGAAGGCTTCCAAAACTGAGTGACAGCACTGAGATTATGAGTGTGTAGTTTGAATAGAAGTGTGTGATATCACAGGGTGGAAAACTTAGAGTTTAGGGGTTTAGAATATAGTAATATATATAAAGCAAGATGGAGGATTTAGGGCAGAGGCTGAGTCCTTCTTTTTTGGGTAGGATTTTGTAATTGGATAGAAAAATCCACATTGCCGGTCATGGGTGGTTGGTTATTGGATAAAAAGTAAAAATAATTTAGGTGTCATTTCTTAATTGGACAGTTTCTTCTTAAAAGGCTTTGTAGAGGAAGAGATAGGGGCCATTTTTATTTTGTTAGCCGGAACTCACAGCTTGTGAGACTCTAACAGAGATAAGGATTAACAAACATCTGAGTCCAAACACAAAACACTGTCTCTGGAGCATTTACCCTTACTCTGACAGAAAAGAAGATAAAAAGCAACACTTCTCCTTTCCCTGTTTCCCCTTCGGCTGTGGTAATGCTGATGGTCTGCCCTCATGTCCCCTGTAGGTCACTGCCCCTTGCCCTGCCCTTGTGCTGCCCCTGTGCTCACAGACCATTGGTCTCTGACCCCAGACTTAACCCTGGACATTCTTTGATCTCTGTCTCTGGATCCTTCGGCATGAATCGGCAAAATAAACCTCGCTGGAATTCTATACAGGAAACCCTTCCCATCTTTCTTGGCTGACTTATCTGTTGTGTGTCTGAGTGTGGACTTGAGCATTGAGGACCAAAGGTGTGTGGTTACTGGGTTAAAAAAATGTAGGTGTCATCTCGTTATTGGGCAATAATTGCTTAAAAGACCTTGTAAAGAGTTAGAGACAGAGCCATTTTCCACCTTGTCAGCTAGAGCTCACACCTTGTTATCTAGAACTCACACCTTGTGAGACTGTACTATAGATAAGGATTAATAAACAACCCACTCCAAAGAGGAAGCTGCACCTCCCAAGCATTAATCTTGGCTCTAACAACAGAGGAAAAGAAGATAAGAAACCCACAGAAGACAGGTGAGGAGGACAACATTGCAATACTGAGGCCGTGGTGCTGAGGAGCTGTGACCAGCTGAGAGGCTTGAGCAGCGAGACAGAGAGCCCTTGCTTCCAGAGACAGAGGGAGAGGAGCCTGGCTTTTATCCTGGAACAGCTCACCCTTAAAAACTGCATGCACCCCATGAACCAGTTTGGTTCACAAAACCAGCTGTGGGAAGGCTGCCAGCCGTGGGAGGGACTGGCACTGCAGCAGGTCAGGCAGGACTGCTGCTCCTGAGAGTTAAACCCACGCTGGAGAGGTTCACAGAGAGCTGTCTCCTGTGGGAAGGGCCCCTGGCACAGCAGAGGAGACTCCCCTCCCCAGGGAGCTGAAGGGGATTTTTTTTAGTTTTTTCAAACTGACTAAACTCCCCGTGTTCTGTCTCCCTGCACTGCCATTGGGAAGGAAAGAAGGGCAGGGAAAGGTGTGGGGGGAAAAGTGTTCTAAAGGTTTATTTTATTCTCATCATCCTCTTTTAATTCTGCTCATCAATTTTTCTTTCTACCTTTGAAAGTTTGGAGCCTGTTTTGCCCTTGGAGTGTTTTCTCCTGATCCTCACCTCACCTCACGAGCCTTTTAATTTCTTTTTCTTTCCCCCTCCTCTGCTCCACTACAGCAGAGGAGAATGAGGGAATGTTTTTTTGTGGCTGTACTGGCATTCAGCCAGTGTCAAACCTACAACAGACATCCAGGAACCACAGATTGGGATTGCGCCCGTGCCAAGAGAGGTGAAACTAGAGGATCTTTAAGGTCCCTTCCAACCTTGACCATGTCACAATGTCACAGATCCATGTCACAACAGCAGCTCATGTCTGGTGAAGCCACAGGGTTTTTCTATCAGTTTAATCCTTCCCACCCAGCTCAGAAAAATTATTTCCACTCATTCCAGCTTCGTGTGTTGATTCAAATCCTCCAGCAACACCTCCCACCATCCAAATCCATCCAGACCCATCCAGACCCATCCAAAGTCTGGAGAACCTAACAATCCCTTCCCCAACCAAATCCAAACCCATCCAGACCCATCCAGACTCAAGCGAATCCATCCACATCCATCCAGACCCATCCAAAGTCTGGAGAACCCAACAATCCCTTCCCCAACCGCATCATCTCCACGTACCTTCCTTGACATCACCCTTCTGGCAGCTTCCTTGCCACGAGTCCAAGTTCAGGTTCTGGAGCCCTTCCCTGAAGAATGGGAATGGGAATAAGCACCAACAGAACTTTGGGAAGTGGCATTTCAGGGATGGGAATCCCCCATATCAGTGGGATGAGCGATATGAGTGGGAATCTCCCCCTCCCACCCCAATTTCAGAAGGTTAGAGATGACCAATGTGAGACCCAGCAGCAAGAAGAACATTTGGGTGCCCAAAACCCTTCAAGAGAGGGATGGATCCCCAAACTTTCAGGGAGAGGTTTTGGGTGCCCAAAACACTTCAAGGAAGGGATGGCTGCATGCAGAGCACCCCAAAACTTTGAGGAGAGCGTTTCAGTGCCCAAAACCCTTCAAGCATCCACGCAGATCACCCCAAACTTTCGCGGACAGTGCAGCCACCCCAAACCCACAGCAGCCCAGGTCCCAGGAGGGGAATGCTGAGGGTGTGGGTGTTTTCCCATGGGGAGGAGGAGGCAGGATGGGCCCCACGCACCGGCTGAGGGCCAGTGAGAGGCAGGAGCTGTTGGCCCAGCCGCAGTAGGGGTCCCTGGCCAGCACGCAGCTGTGGCAGTTGTTGCGGTAGGCGCCGCACATGTCCATGGGCAGCTCCAGGACGCGGCTGTTGGAGCCCACGTAGAGCACGGCCTGCGGGAGGAGAGCACAGGGAACCGTCACCCCACGGCACAGGAAGGACCTGCAGCTGCTGGAAGGAGATGATCCAAGGGTGGAGCCCCTCTGGGAGAGCTGGGGGTGCTCACCTGGAGAAGGGAAGGCTCCAGGGAGAGCTCAGAGCCCCTTGCAGGGCCTAAAGGGGCTCCAGGAGAGCTGGAGAGGAACTTTGGAGGGACAGGACACAGGGAATGGCTTCCCACTGCCAGAGGGCAGGGATGGATGGGATATTGGGAAGGGATTGTTCCCTGGGAGGGTGCGGAGGGATGGAATTCCCAGAGCAGCTGGATCCCTGAAAGTGTCCAAGGCCAGGGTGGACATTGGCATTGGGAGCACTCTGGGATAGTGGAAGGTGTCCCTGCCATGGAGTGGGGCTGGATGGTCATTTAAGGCCCCTTCCAACCCAAAAACTCTATGATTTCCCTCCCAGACCCCAGGACTGGCACTGACCCATCTGACCCAACCCCACTCTCCTGCCCCCAGAGCAGGGACCCACCCTGGCGTGGTCCAGGATCATGGACTGGATGGGATCCTTGTTGGGGAACACCTGGATCTCCATGATGTTCTGCACCCCATCAGGCAGCTCCACCACCTTGTGGATGGACCCCTTATCTGAGAAGAGAGAGGGGACAACCTTGAGAGGAGGGGACAGTGCCAGGAGGTGCCTGCCTGGACCTGACACCCAGAGAAGGCAGGGGCAGCACCCTGAGGGCTCAGGAATCCCCCTGGTTCCCCCTTCCCAAAGGGATCCCTTCTGCCCTCTCAGCCAGGGGGAGGTGAAACCCCCTCAGCAGGGGTCAGAAACCCCCAGATGACCCCTTGTCCATCCCACAGCCCTTCCCATTGGATCAGGCTGCCCAGGGGGACCCTGCAGGGCACTGGCTGCGTGGAAACCCAGGATTCTGGAAAACTTCTATTGCTCTGAGAAACTGTTTCTGTTTCTCTCTAACTCTGTTTCTCTGATCCTCTGTTTCTATTTCTCTGTTTCTCTATTTCACTATTTCTCTGTTTCTTCATTTCTATTTCTCCATTTCTCTCTGTTTCTCCATTTCTCTGCTTCCCTCCAACAGGAAAATCCAGAACTCAGCCCTCATGGGCCCCAATCCAACCCCGGCCACCCACCGACAGCCGGCTGCGCTTTCCTAATCCGGGATCAGGAGTTTAAATCCCTGCAGGTCCCTCCCAGGGAGCAGACTCCACGGACGGGGGGGATGAGAACAACTCGGGAAGCACCAGAAAACGAGGGAGCCGCTCCTTTGGAAAGGATTTGTGCCCCACAGCAATCCAGCCCACACCTGGGGAGGGCCGTGCCCCTCTCCCCCGTGCCTGGGATGGTGCCCAGAGCCCACGCAGGCAGGCTGGCAGCCTTCAGCTGTTCCCAAAACGCGGCAGCTCGCTCCTGCCTGACGAGCATATGCCAGGCTGGGAACGCAGCCCCTGCGCCGCTCCCCCCCGCGGGGAACGTCCCCCCAGGCAGGGAATGTCCCCCCCGAACGCGTCCCCTCCCCACCTGTGGCCAGGTAGAGGACGTTGTAGCGCTGCCCGTCGGCCGCGGCCACCTCGTGCACGCCGATTTTTTGGTAGCGGTGTTTGTTGTGGAACAGGGGGCTCCTGGAGGGCGACAGCGGCTCCACCCGCTCCTCCACCTCGGGGTGGCTGTCGGCGATCTTGAAGGTCTCGCTGGGCGTGTGCTGCCCGGAGGGGACGCACTGCGGGCACAGGGGACAAAAAGGGGACAAAAGGCGCCGTCAGAGGCGGGCGGGGCGCTGAGGGTGGCGGGGTAAGGGACAGCTCTGCCCGGAGGTGCAGGGCTGGGGGGGGTTGTCACTTTGCCAGTGCCTCTAAAATCCTCCCTCCCCGTGCTTCCCATGAGGGGATCAGACTTTATCCACCTTCCCTTCATTCCCAGGTCTCAGCCCGTCCTGCAGATCCTCCATCATTCCTCATCCCCTTCCCCTTCCTGAGGGCGGCGGGACAAGGGGACAGCTCTGCCCAGGGATGCGGTGCCGGGCTGTTGTCACTGTGCCAGTGCCTCTAAAATCCTCTCTCCCCGTGCTTCCCATGAGGGGATCGGAGTTTACCCAGCCCCCCTTCATTCCCGGGGCTCAGCAGTGCCTCCCTCGCTCCTCATCCCCTTCCCTCCCTCACCTGGCCGGGTTTGACCTCGGGGGTGGGGCCGCTGTAGCCCTTGAGCCGCGATGTCCGGAACACGCTGTCGATGTCCCCAAAGGAGTAGACACAGACGGCAGAGCTTCCCCTGAGGGGACAACGACACGGTCGGAGGGGGAAACGGCCACCCCCCGGCTGTGCCCATCGCTCCAGCTTTTTTCCATAGGGAAAACAGGGCTGGAGGGAAGGGTTTGGGACGGGCCCCCTCACCAGGTGTTGGTGAAGAGCCCGTAGACCTTGGAGCGCCGCCAGTCGTCGGCGGGGACAAAGAAGACGTCCTGCAGCCAGTTGAAGTTGCCCTTGGTGACGGGGTCGACGCAGATCAGCGTGGCCTTGAGGAACGTGGTCCACTTGGAGGCTGAGAGGGAGCTGGTTCCTCCCTTGTCCTCCTGGGGCACAGGGACAGCAGGGAGGGAGTCAGTGTTTGGGGGGAAACATCCCAAAACCCCCATTTTGAGGGATGCTGCCATCCTGCCACCCCAGCCAGATGGAGCAGGGAATTCTCTCCCCTGCTGTGGCTGTGCCACATTCAGAGGGACCAAACCAAGCCTGCGTAAGGCCAGGTGAGCTGGCACATCCCCTGTCACCCCTGGAGCTGTCCTGGCTGCCACCCCACCCTGTCCCCAAGGTACCTTGCACAGCTGGGCCACCCTCGAGATGTTCCGGGGTGCCTCAGGGCTCTTGTCTGGGTTGTCCTCGCGGAAGAAGTAATAAATCTTGTCCTGGTGAGGCTCCTCGTGCCTCAGCGTGGTGGCCTTGACAAACTGAGGGTCTGGGGAGGGAAGGGACAGAACTTGTAGCTGATTTCATCCGGGAACCCACCAGTGGGGACAGGGCAGGGGATGGGGACATGGCTGTGCCCAGGGAAAGGACAGCTCCC
>NC_139773.1:2002500-2032500 GCF_965231275.1 Zosterops lateralis | reverse complement strand
GAGAATGGACAGGGTTTGGATCCCAGGAGAATGGACAGGGTTTGGATCACCAGGAGAATGGACAGGGTTTGGATCCCAGGAGGGATGGACAGGGTTTGGATCCCGGGAGGGATGGACAGGGTTTGGATCCCAGGAGAATAGACAGGGTTTGGATCCCAGAAAGGATGGACAAGGTTTGGATCCCTGAAGGGATGGACAAGGTTTGGATCCCAGGGGGATGGACAGGGTTTGGATCCCAGGGGGATGGACAGGGTTTGGATCCCGGGAGGGAATGGACAGGGTTTGGATCCCGGGAGGATGGAGGCCAGAGGTCAGGTCTGACAGGGGAAAGGTTACTCAAAGCCACAATCCCTGTGCTCCCAGACAGGAACAAAAAGTGGCAGCCAGGTCTCAGACGCCCCAGCTGGCAGCAGACGCATCTGCCCCTCTGCCCTTCCTCTTTCACATCCCGGCTTTTCCAGCTGCCCTTCCCCCCAGACACCCTCTGTTCCTGGCTGTGTGACCAGCTGGGCTGGAGGAGGCCGGCCCTGCTCCCCCCGTGGTCCCGAAGTGCTGAGGTGTGCAGGAATGGCAGCACAGGGATGGCTGCAGGGCTCAGGGCTGCCCTCTGCCCCTCGGAGCTCGGCACTCCCGCTTTTCCCTTTCCCAAAGAGAGCAGACTCTGCCCTGGCCAGCCCTCTCAGAGCTCAGCCAAGGGCCAGGAACGCCTCTGGGACTGGCAGCCAGACACGGGGCAATTAATCAGCGGCACGCGGCTCTCTCTATTTATAGGGCTGGCACTTGGCCCTGAGGCAAGAGGGGAGAGGCACCTCACAGGTCACCGGGACTGCTGAATTCCCAATGGGTTTGTGGGGTTATTCCCACCTCCTCGGGGTCCCTCATCCCGTAAAACAAGCAGAGTTTTCCCAGCAGGGCTCGGGGAAGCTGCCAGAACTTCCCAGGTCAGATTTGGGAACGGCTGAGGGGACACAGTGAGGGGACAGCTATTTGTGCCCTTCCCCTGGGACCCTCAGCCTGACTGATCCTGGTCCCTACCAGCCCCTGTGCCCTGCCCAGCCTTCCCAAAGGCTCCGAGAAACCACTGAGCCCAAGCTGGAGAAGCTGGCACAGGATCTTCCAGGCTGATTCTGCAGCCAGGCTCAGGCTCAGCCTGCCCAGGAGAGGAATAATCCCTTTCACACCCTCTCCCTTCCCAAAAACCCCACTCCTATGGGGCCCCTACAGTGCTGTGACCCCATCACCAACCGGTCTGCCCAGACCTCACCAAACTTCACTCCTGTTTGAAACCTCCAGCCCCTAAATTGCTGCTAATCCAGGCAAATCCCCAAACTCAGCTCCTCTTCCTCCTCCACACTTCTCCCCTGCTGCCCTGCGGCTCCTCTGGGGGCTCTTCCTGAGTTTCCTGAGCCCCGCCGAGCTGCAATGCCACACTCCCGAAAACAAACCAGCCCTAAACAATCATTTGGCCGGCGCCGAGGTTGTTGTTTATCCTGCAGCTCCCCGGGGACCGCCGTGAATCACGGAGCCGGGAAAGGAAACAGCTCTGCCAGCCAGGGCCCTCCAGAGAGCCTGGGCTGGGCTCCCTGCGCTGGCAGCCGAGCCTCCAAACGCTTCCAGCAGCGGCTGCTGGGGTCCCTCTGCCTCTGGGGCCGCCCAGTAGGGCTGGGCCTAAGGCCTGCAAAGCCGGTCCCGAGTCCTGCTCTGCCTGCAGCAGCTGCGATTAGGGAAGGGGTTGGATCCCCTTCCCCCCGGCAGGATGGGGGGGCAACCCTGCACCCCAGACTGTGGGTGTGGGGTTGATGAGGGTGAGGAGACAAAGGGCATCTCATGGCCCACAGCGCCATAAAATCATGGAATCGTTGGGACTGGAAAAGCTCATCCCGTTCCTGTGCCAAGGGCAGGACCTTCCACTATCCCAGGGTGCTCCAAGCCCCATCCAGCCCGGCCTCGGACATTCCAGGGATGGGGCTGTGTCCCATTGTGTCCCCAAAGAACGGGACATCTCTCCTGGCAAACCCAAAGCTCTGGGCACTGCAAAGAAAGGCTGGTGCCCTCGGAAGGCTTGGCCCCGCTGTCACCCCCGCTCCCACATCCAAGCCCGGAGCTGCAGGGGACACAGGGCTCGTTCCTGGAGCCTGGCTGACCCCGCCGTGCCCCCGTGCCCGGCGTTTGCCGCCAGCCCCACGGCCCGAGCGGGAATCAATGGCACCTCTGTCCCTGCAAATGTCCCCGCTCCTGAATGGCAGAAAGGGCGGCTTTGTGCTCCAAGCCAGAGGGGAGGGGAGAGGGAACATCAAATCGGGGTGAGAGGCACCCGGCGCATCTCATCTCGGAAGGATGCCCGGGGGGAGGGAAGGGAACCGGGAGATGCTCTGGATGCCATGGAGAGAAGGGAGCAATCTCGCTTTAAATCCGCACACGGCTCTGGTGACAGAGCAAACGGCTCCCTGTGGGGCCAAGAGCTCTTTGAGGAGCATCAGATCATCCCGGAGCATCCCGGAGCCGGCTGTTCCCACCTCCGGAGCAGAGGGGCAGCGTGGGCTGCAGCCTCTCCCGGCAAACTCCATCACCCGGCCCGGCTGGGGCTGAGTCAGCGCCGCCTTCCCTCGCTCTCCTCGCTCCTCTCCAGCATTCCCGGCTGGCAGCGCCTCCCGCAGCCCAGACGCTCCTGAGTCACCGGCTCGCACCGCTCCCGGCTCCGGGAGTGGGGGAATTCTGTGGGAATGCTGGTGGCTGGGGAGGCCCTGGATGGAGGTGACGGGTTAAAATCAGGAACTGAAATAAAGCTCGCGAGAAATGAAAGCTGAAGCGGGATGAGAGCAGGGTTTTGGGGGCTGGGGCAGGCACGAGGCACATCCTGCATTTTCTGCCCAGAAATTCCTTCGAAGTGGGAATCACCTTGGAATGTGAAGTGATAGAGAAGGGTAGAGTGCCTGCCTGCTCCCTGGAACTGCCCACCCCCGGAATTGCCCATCCCTGGAATTGCCCTCTCCCACAGAGCCCCTCGGCTGAGCTGTGCCATCCCAGCTCTCCCGTGGCTGTCACAGGACGGGGACACGCGGGCAGCACACAGAAAATCAGGGAAATGTGGAAAAGCAGGACTGGGGACTGGCGCGGTGCCGAGGCCTGGCAGCGCAGCCCGGGCGATCCCGCGGGAGCTGTCAGTGTGACGCCGGCAGCGCTGTCACTCGCGGTGGCCCCGATGGCACTGCCACCTGCTCCGCTGCCCGCGCAGCCTCCGCTCGCAGCTCCGAACACTCCCCGGCTCCGGTTCCTTTCCCCACGGCCGGGACAGATCCCGGCCCCGGTGACAGCGTGGGATGGGCGCTGCAGGCAGGAGGGAGAGCTGAATCAAAGCCCGGGAGTGTGGGACTGTCACTTGATGTCACCTGTGCCCTCATCCCGGCTCCGATTCGGGGCGAGGAGCGCCCCGGGCTCTCCACATCAATCGGGAGTCGTGGGGATGCGGTGACACCGCTCCCTGTCCCGCAGGACGCGTGACGAGCAGCCCAGGCCCAGTTTTCCCAGGGATGTGATTCAGGGCCCCTTCCTGAGTCACTCAGGACTCCATCCCAGCTCCCAAAACTCCGCAGTGCAGCTGGAGTTTCGTCATTCCCTCAGGCCAGGGCCAGGAGGACAATCCCTGCATTTCTCACCTTGCCGTCATGTCCCGGGAGGCGGTGCCAGCAGCCACCCCAGGGCGATGGGGACAGCAGGGACAGCGCTGGCAGAGTCCCCTCCATCCCCGGAGCAGGGCTGCATTCCTCACACTGCTCCCACCCCCGCTGCCTCCCTCCCCCCCAAGCTCCACCACGGATGCCAGTAAGAAGCCAAGCTGCATTTTTTTCCTCCTTTTTTTTTTTTAGACGATCTATAAATTCCCAAATTGAGGCATTTCAGGAAGAGGAAATATATCTCCAAGGAGCTGCTGTGCTAAGTTTTCCTTCCAGCGTGACTTTGCTCAAAGGGAACAAAGTGACACGAGGGAACAGTGTGACACCAGGGACAGGAGTGTCCCCTTCCCATAGGACAGATGCCTCAGGCAGCCTGGTGGGCTCCTGGGACAGAGCCTGCAGCAACGGGGTTTTTTATAGGAACGATCTGACTGCAAATGAGGCATTTCAGGACTTTTGGGCAGGTTGGTTCTGACCTGCCACGGAATAATTGCAGGGTTTGTGGCTGTGAGGCCCCGGCACGCTGCCACCGCCACCAACTGCCACCACACCTTGTGAAAAATGACACATTTCGTGTTTTCTGGAGGGGTTTTCAAGAAGGAGGCGAAAGGAGACATGCAAGAGGCAAGAAATGTGTGGAGGCCACTTCCTCCCCACTGTTTCCTCCTGTCACCGGCCTCTGCAGGGGCTGCACCCCAGGAGCAGGGTCCGTGTTCCCCGAGGGTCCCCAGTGCCCCTTGGATATCCCCTCTGGAGAAGGAGAGGCTGGAAGGGCTGAGGGATCACCCTGGGGCAGCCCTGCCGTGTCTCGGGTCATCCCGTGCCTCAACCTGAGTCATTTTTTTCAAAGGAAGCAGAAGCTGCAGAGCAGAAGCAACACCTCCAGGTTTCTGTTCTGTCCCATCCCCCCCGGAGCTCCCTCCGGGTGCAGATCCCATCCTGGTCTCACTTTCAGTCCCTCCACGCTCCCCTCCTGTTCAGCTTGGAGCCGGCTGGAGCCTGGCCACCTGGCACTGCTTTCCTGCTCTCCTGAAGAGAGCAGGGACCCCCAAAACTCCTGGGGAAACCAGACAGGCAGAGGGCTGAAAACGCTTCTGGCTGAAGTGAGACATTCCCTGCCTCCCTTGTCCCAGCCACCCCGAGGCTGGAACGTGGATCAGCGAGTCCTGGTGTTTTTTTGTGTCCATCCCACCCTGGGGCTGGAACGCGGATCAGCGAGTCCTGTGGGAATTCTCGGTATTCTAAAGCCAGTCCAGCCTCTCCTGTCCCTCTGGGGCAGGGAAGGGCCAGGTTTGGCATCGTAGCCTTGCCTGGGCCTTCCAGAAGTGACATCCCAGGAAGGAGCATTTTAATGGGTTTTCCAAAGTGCTTTCCCATCAGCCCGGGCTGGGTAATAGCCCTGACTGGAATTTTGCCCTTCCCTCCATCCTGCAGGTTCCCGAAAGCAGGGACTGGGGCTGTGGGCTGTTTTCCTTCCCTTTTTCCAGCTGGGACCTGGGGGAAGCTCCAGCTGCTCACTCACAACCCGCACAGGTGGAGGGAGAGGGACCAGGAGGACAGAAAACCCTAAAACCCCTTCTAGGAGGCCCAGGAGCTCAGCTGCTCACTCAGAACCAGCACAGGTGGAGGGAGAGGGACCAAGGGGGACACACAGCCCTAAAAACCCTCTGAGGGGCCCAGGAGCTCATGGGAAACCCCCCAAAAAAGAGGTGTGAAAGGCCCCAGCAGCCTGAGCCATCTCACGCCTCTCCGTCATCCCGAGATCCGAGCAAGGCGCTGCCCCGGGGCTCATCTGGGAGTTTCTCATCACCCCGAGCGCTTTGGAAATGAGCAGTGATTCACCTGCTGCCAAGAGAGCTCCACTTCTCTCCTCTTATCTTATCTCTGGCTTCCCAACGCCTCCGAGCTCCCCGCAGAGGGAAGGGCACAGCCTCGCAGGACCACCAGCACCAACACCCTCACCCAGCGAGGCTTCTCCACGCCGGCACTCCCAGCTGCCTCCATCCCGCTTTTCCCTGGCTCCTTTCCCCGCTCCTGTGCCCCGGAGAGATCGCTGCCATGCCCAGCTTTTTCCAGAGCCGGGCAGACAATGGAGCCCGCATTAGCGGGGATAATCCATCCCACAAAAGCCGGCAGCCCCGGCGCGATCCCGATGCCCGGCAGGGCCACGCTGCAGAGCGCTCTCGGAGCACACAAATGCGCTTTTTTTCAGAGCCACACTCCGAAAGGAAATATCCTGGCACGGCAACCATTCCCGAGCTATTTCTGGGAGCGCCTTGGGGGGACCTGGGGCAGGAATGGGGGGGAAAAAAGGAATGGGGTTTGGTAACTGAGCTGCCGGGATTTGGGATCCCGAAAGCTCTTCTGGAAGCTGTGCTGCCGATACCCCCACTCCGAGCCAGAGCTGGAGCTGGAATCCATCCCAAACACCCACTCAGCGAGCGACAAAAGAGACCCCTAACCTGCATCCCGCGGGGAACAAGCCCTGGATTCAAAGCCGGGGCCCTGCTCGCCCCACGCTCCAGGAAGGCTGGAATTCTCCCTGTTAAACACCAAATCCCTGGCTGGCAGGCTCGGCAGCAGTTCCATGAATACTAACACGGCCCCACTCTCGCTCCCCCCATAATTATGCAGCACTGGAGCTGCAAGGCGAGGCCGGAGCCTTTTGATGCCGTGGATTTCTGTCATGGGGCAGGTCCGGCATTCCCGGCTGCCCCGGTGCCGAGCCTCCCGCTGCACCCCACGGCTGCGGGGGCTTAATTTAGAACCGGGTTTTGCCACTTTTCCAAAGGCTCCGCTCCGCAGTGGCGGTCCCAGGCTGTGCTGCTTCCCGGCTCCTGCCTGTGATTGTGGAATTTTATCCCACGGCCGGCAGAACAATGGCACAAGCGCTGCTGGATCTTGTGTCAACACAACAAAAGACGGGTTCAGCGGGATCCGGGGAGCCCCTCCCAGCCCAGGAAAGTCAGATCCAGGCATTGATTTCCCAGGAAAGGCCTTTCCGGGGGTAAAAACTGCCCTGAGCAGCTCCAGCAGCATCCAGAACAACCCTGTTCTATGGACTTCCCTATCCCAGCTCCCAACAGCTGGAAAACCCTTCCCGGGCAGAGTCTCCCTGCCCAGGGGTGGGCACAGAGCACGGCCCGTGGTGTCCCAGGGGGTTCAAGTGGGAAGACCCAGGGGTTTTATCCCTGTGGGACACAGCTGAGGTGTGTGCAGTGCAGGCTCTTCCCAGAGGGATCCCAGTGGGATCAGGAATAGTCCCACTGTGCCCTTCCAGCCTCCTCCTGCTGCTGATGCCTTAAGTTTCAGCTCTCATGTATTTCATATCCTGTGCTGTCCAGGGGTGCAGTTCTGAGCTCACAGTCAGTGTCACTCAGCTCTGCACAGAGCAGAGACACAAAACAAATCCTTTTCCTGCTGAAGACCAAGGACAACTGTTACAAGTTTTCAGGCCCAAAAGCACAAACAAGGGTGGCTGAAGGGAGGAACAAGAAGGATGGGACCTCACAACCTAGAGTTGGAATTGGACAATTAAACCCCAATGTTGAAATGGACCAAAACTTACAAAAGTGTAGGACCTCGTCATCCATTTTGTGTCCATTTTGTGTCCACCTTGGGTGTAGCCCTGGCCAGGCTCTTCTCCTGAACAAGATGTATCCTAAAGGCCTTCCAATAAACATCTACTTTATTCTCCAGCTCTGTCCAGTGTTTGTTTCAGGTCAGCCTGCCCAAGGCATCACTGCAGCTGGAGGCTTCCCACACCTGCTGTGAGCTTCAGGTGGATGCCAGCCCCAGGACATTCCAGGTTTGTGCCAGGGAGTGTCAGGGAGCCCTCCCCAGCACCCCCCCCCCTCCCCCCACCCCGTCCAGTCCATTCCATTCCCATTCCGGTCACGTCCAAGCCCTGGCTGCAGCTCCACATTTCCCAGACTTAGAAAGCCCCGGGGGCAGGAATGTGAAATCAGACTTCTGAAAACACCAAGATCCCAGCAAAGCTGCGGCCAGAGCAGCCCGAGGGCAGGTGTCTGGCTGGAACTGGCCACGACTTCCTCAAGGAAGCTCCCAGAACTCGCGGTGCCCTCTCCCTCCCACAGCCCCACACCAGCCAGATGGGAATATTTGGTCCCAGCAGATAAGGCAAGGTGGAATCATCGATGCCCTGACCCGGCTAACAGGGCCCAGGCCGGGGAGGGGACAAGTGACAGAAGCAGACCTGTCATTAAGGGCAGGATTTATCACTCCGACCTTTGTCCCCACACCTCCATCACGGCAGCTGCTTCCACATCCTGCTCCTGTGTCATCCCAGGGTGCTCCGGGTGGAGCTGGGGCCGGCAGGAAAAGGGTGCCCAGCAGGAGGAACCAGCCCTGTTTTTGGAGCAGCCAGGAATAGCCACAGCCCGGCGGACGGAGGTGGCTGGGACCCGTTTCCCCTCCTCGCTCACCTCCCAGCCCTTTTTCTGGATGCAAGATTTTCCCTAAAAAAGCACTTGCACTTAGATTTATTTTATGCTCAAGCTTGGATTTAGTCTGTACCCGAGCACTCGGGTTTAAATTTAGTTTGTCCCATTTAAGGCAGCGAGCCTGACTGCATCACCCACAGAACACCTTCCCAGGCCGCTTCTCAGCAGTTCCGGCCCCAAATTGGCTGGTGCAGAGCTGGGAGCTTGGTCAGAATTGGCATCTCACTCCCTTTTCCAGCCACAACTTCCATCAGTTGTGCCCTGCCTGTTGTTTTTGTGTCGTGCTCTTGCAACAGGAGGTGCCTGTGATTCACTCCATTTGTTTGGTTTGCTTTTCTTCTTTTTCAATCTGCGCACAGCAAAACATATTTCTCTTTTTTTTTTTTTTTTTTTTTTTCTTTCCCCAACCAACATTTTCAGTTCCCAGCATCCCCCAACCCTGTGAAAAAGGAGAAAATAGCACTGCTGGGAAAGCGAGCAGCTTTCTCCTGGAAATGGTGATGCTCCAAGAGCTTAGTGGGAAAGTGTCCTACAAAGATGTTTCACACCCTGGGACCACAAAAAGCCCCAGAGATGCTGTCACTGAGGAGAAAAAGCTGCTGCTGGCACCAGAAATTCCTCATTTGTCACAACACCAAGACATGAGGACCTTCAGGATTGTCTCATCCAGAGGCAGGGACACCTTCCACTGTCCCAGGCTGCTCCAAGCCCCAGTGTCCAACCCGGCCTTGGGCACTGCCAGGGATCCAGGGGCAGCCACAATTGCTCTTGGAATTCCATAACAAGTCCTCCTCACCCTTCCAGCCAGGAATTCCTGCCCAGTATCCCATCCATCCTTGCCCTCTGTCGGTGGGAAGCCATTCCCTGTGTCCTGTCCCTCCATCCCTTATCCCAAGGCCCTCTGCAGCTCTTTCCAGAAGGTTCTGGGGGGATCCAGCCCCAGTGCGCCAGGGCACGGAGAGCTCCCCACCAGCCCTGCTGACACAGCTCTGCCAGGCACGGAGGCAGCCAAGCCTAGCAAAGCCCAGGAGCTGTTCCAGGCAGCCCAGGCCGATTCCCAGAACTGCCATTCCACGGGCCCGCTCTACCCTGGGGCGGGCTGGAGCCAGCTCACCCCGCCGAGGCAGCCAAGGGTCAATTGTATAATCCTGCTTTTCCCTCGGGGACCCGCTCCTCTCAGAACCTGCTCCCTCTGGCTTCCAGCTCACCTGTTAATGAGCTGCCAATAATTAAACAGTCGGAGCCCATGCCACCCCCCGGCGTCAACGCCAACATCCGAGTTTTCCCGGGATCTCCGCACGTGTGGCTGAGCAGGGACAAATTCCTGAGCGTGGCAGCAGCTCCAGCCGAGCCTGCGCTGCGAACGCCGCGGGCTGCAGCAGCCCGAGCCCGCCCGCAGGCTCCGTGCCACGCTCAGCGTTTTACGATGCTCGGTGACTTTCCGGTCAGGAGACAGCCGGGCTGGGTGTCCCCTCCCGCTGCCACCGCCGCCCCGGCCCCGGGCCACAGGATATGGGGGATGCGGGACACGGGAGCCGCGCCGAGGAGTGAAAGCTCCGTGTGGGATGCAGCCGCACCTTTGCCAAAGCACAGCCCAGCCGGGCAGCTCTTGGCTGGAAAAATGCAGGGGAGGATGGGGAGGATGGGAGCACTGCACCAGTCTGGAAGAACTCGGTGTCTGGATCCTCCTCCCCGGGATACAGAGAAGGGCAGCGGCCAGGAGACACCCCGGGACTGGGGCAAAAGCCCTGCCAATAAAAACAACCCGAGGCACTCGAGCAGTGGTGTGCAGATGACCTTTGCTCCCAGCTCCGTGAGAAGAAGGAATCCTGCCAGGTCAGGAGTGCCTGGCAGTGACACTTGCCCCACCTGTGCAGGCTCCAGGGGCTGTGGAGCTACAGAGTACCGTGCTCCAAAGTGCTGGGAATGGTTATCCAGGAGCTCTGAGCAGGACAGGACAGGACAGGCCCGCGGTGTTCCTTTGTCTGCAGGTGTGAGTGCAGGGTTGTGCCACCTCGGCCCGGGTACTTTTTGTCCCAGTTCCCCACATCCCCTCACCTATTCCTTACTGGGAACTGGGGGCCAAAGCAGCGGAGAGGTTCAGCGACCTGCAGGGAGGGCAGAGTTTGGTGGAGCCAGGGAGGCTCCAGATGTCACCAAACCAGTGGAACCGAGACTTTTGGTGTCACAGACTCGCCAGGCACGGTGCTGGTGAGGGGAGCCAGGCTGAGGGACGGAAAAGCAGCAGTAGCTTTGCCCAAATTCCTGCACTGCAGGCAGGGAGGGATGGCTTCTGCAGAGAGCTCGGCTCTGCCCAGCCCCAGAAATCCTCACCCTCCTCCGGGCTGGAGCACGTGGAGGTGCCTTTGCCGAGCCGCATCACCTGCTGCTAGTGCGGGGCCGTGGCGTGTAAGAAATTTAATTAGAGGAGAGCTGCCAGTTCCCGCAGAGCCCAGGGCCGGGGCCAACCCTGCAGCACTGCAAACGAAGCAGCGGGCCCGGAACGCTGCTCTCCACCCCCAGGAACGGGGGGCCGAGCTGGAAAGGCGCCCTGTGGCTCCATCCCCCCCTCGCATGCACGGCGAGGGCCGGGCTGGGAGCGGGGCTGCAGCTGCAGCAGCCACGTGCTGAGCGCCGGCCCCGCCGAACATGCTGAGCCTGCAGCCAGCCCGGGCCGTGGGGAAGTTCACCGCGCCTCCTCGGCCACAGCAGCCCCCGGGCCGTTTGTCCACCCTCCTCCTCCTCCCTCAGCCACAGCCCTACCTCGGGAGGGTAGAGGTGACACCAAGGAGGCGCTAAATAGGACATGGCTCGTTCCCATCCCTCCCTGACTGCAATCCCTCTTAGACACGGGCCCTGCCGAGTTCCCAGAAATAATTAGAGATGCAGATAAGTGCAGAACGGAGCAGGTGAATCTCTTAATTGGTTTCGGTGACAGGTGCAGGCACGGCAGCCTTTCAGTGGCACCCAGACACGGGGGAGGGGACAAGTGACAGCATTGTGCAGGGACACAGGTGGGGATCGGCCACTCCATCCCTCCCTTTCCAGCCACGCCAAAAACCTCGACACTTGTCGGGAACAGGGGAATTCTCCCCGGAGCGGCAGCTCCCGTCCCGCTCCCTTTTCCCGCAGCCAGCAGCGGTGACGCCATCGCGGAGCAGCCTCCCCTGCCCTCCCTGCCGGTGCCTCTCCCCTTTGTGTGTGACAAGGTGACAGCAGAGGCCACCCCCGAGCCGCGCACACGGCCACCGCCCCCCCGCTCTCCCAGCCCGGGAGAAGGGCACCGCAAATGCCAGCAGAGGAGAGCAGATGGCACGGAACGAAGCGGGGGAAATGGGCGTTCTCGGAAGTTGCCAGGGAATAAGGGAGCATAGAGGAGCCCTTGTGCTGCAGAGCCCGGCCCGCCCGCCCGCCAAAGGCAACGGGGTCTTTGTTCCAGCCAGCCTGGGGGGGATTCATCCCGAAACTCGGGATCAAACCAGCGCCGGCACACTAGGCTCGGAGCCTTGAAAACATTTCTTTGTTCGGCTTTGCCGAGATCCAGTCTGGTTACAAAGTCCTTACGTGCCGTTTGTAAATTTGTCCCCGAGACCAGGGGTCCTCAGCAAACATTTACTCACCAAACTCATCTGCAGCGAGCAGGGCGAGTTAGCAGCTGAATAAGTGCATTAACTATGTAAATACACTTCTCATTTTCTAGGGAGCTGCAAGTTAGGAAATGTGTCCTGTGACAGCCTCAGAGCTTTTTTGACAGCCTTTAATAGACCCAGCTGATAGCGGAGGGGGGGAAAAAAGCTTTTCGACAGCCTTTAATGTCCCCAGCTCGTAGGAAAATGCTTTTAAAACATTAAAAGAAAGAAAAGACAGTCTAAAAATCCAATTAAAAGCCAGCAGCCCCAGCCCACAGGCGTTTAAGGAGAGCCAAAAGCCTCGCCGAGGACACAAAAGAAATAAAAACAGCCCGAGTCTGCCCAAAGGACGAGCCCCAGGTAGGAAGGAGCCGGCGCAGGGAGCAGCCGCATCCCGAGGGTGCAGCCCGGGACTCACCTTGGGGAGCCGCGACGATCCTGGGGTTCACCTTGGGGCGCCCCGCTGCCCACGTGCCCAGCTGGCCGAGCCACAGGGCCACCAGGAGGGCAACAGGCCACCTCCTCCTGCCCATTCCTAGTCCGGGAGCGAGCGGGGAGCGGGAGCCGGCCGGGCTGACAGCTGCATCGCCCGGCGTACAAAAGGCTGGCGGCGAAAGCCCGGCCCAGCCAATGGCACACGGAGAGGGGCGGGGTCTTACGGAAAAAAATATCTCCAGCCGTCCGTGTTAACACCTGAGCTTCGGCACTCCAGCTTCTGCTGGGGATTTGTTGGTCTTTTTGGGGGTTTCCCTCCCGTTCCTCGGTGAGAGGAAGGTGCGTGGGTCGGTGGTTTTGTCACCCGCGGGCGCTGGGAAGAGCCGCAGCTGGGCCGGGGTTTGCGGAGAACTTCCCGCGGGGGCTGGGGAGGGGAAATAAAGGTTGGGACGGGTGAGATGACAACGGAAAAAGGCTGTGAATAGGGGCAGAGAGCGGTGTGACAGGGGGGTGGTGTGACCGGGGTGTACCCCAGAGGCGGGTGCGGCGGCAGGAGAGGAACAGCTGGATGGGGAGCGGAACAGCTGGATCCGGCAGGAGAGGGAGGCGGCAGGGCTGCAGCGCGTCCTGTGTGCCAACAGGAAAGGGCCACTCCTAGGGACACCCACCTGTCACCACGGGCTCCCTGCGCTGTCACCTTTGCTCTCCCGAGCGCACGCGGCAGGGAATGACAGCCCCGAGTGGACGGGGACACTCCGGGAGCCGGCAGGGAGGTGAGCCCTGCCCCGAGCACCGCGAACCTTCCTGATGCGGCTACTTCCCCAAAAAGGACACCCCGCGTGTGGCACTGTCACCTCCTCGTCCCAAAGGTCCCCTCGGAGAGGGCCGGGAGCCTTTGTGGCGCTGGTTAA
Organism: Zosterops lateralis; assembly: GCF_965231275.1. Taxonomy (NCBI): domain Eukaryota; kingdom Metazoa; phylum Chordata; class Aves; order Passeriformes; family Zosteropidae; genus Zosterops; species Zosterops lateralis. Next base: position 2,019,388 of record NC_139773.1, on the reverse strand, counting down.
TGAGAGGAGCAGGGCATTCCGAGCACGGAGAGCGAGCTGGGACGTGACCGGAATGGGAGAAGCCCACCGGGAATGAGACGCAGCTGCGCCCTTTAAAGTGGCGACTGAAGCTCAGCCCCGGCCCCGCTCCGCTCCTAGAGGGACGAGCAGGGGCAGGGCAAGGAGGACGCTCTGAAGGAAGCAAAGAAATAAATTAATGAGCCGGCTAATGGTGAATTTGAAGGAGCCACAGGGATTTCCCGGCGCCTCTTTGTGCGTGTGTGGGTTCATCTTTCTCTTTGGCCGTGCAGCTGCCGGGGTAATTACAGGGGGAAGACAGAGGCTCACTTCTGGCCGCGGTGATTCCCAGCCCTGCAACTCTCTGAGCTCAGCCCGAACTGCCCCGGGGGCAGCTGCAGCTCCCTGGTTGTTCCCTGAGCTGCCAGACCCCGTCAGCACTTGGTTTCCAGCAGGGAAAGAAGGAGCTTTCTTCCCAAAAAACATTTCCTGAAAAAAGGAGTTTTCTGCTTTCACCCCCCCACCCCAGCAGCTGGGAGCTCGGCACGGTTTTGGTTCTGAGTTTGAGGGGGTTTGTTCCACCTGCAGTGAAATCCTGTGGATAAAATTTAGGCTCAAGCTCCCTCAGGGCTTTGGGGGTGGTTGTAGGATCTGAAAATTGTTTGGGGTGGAGGGGACCCTGGTGTCCAACACCTCCCACTATCCCAAGGTGCTCCAAGCCCATCCTGGAGAACATCCAGGGATGAGGCAGCCTCACAGGGAAGGATTCCTCCCTGAAATCCCTGAGAGCAGCCAGGGGGGAGCCTGGCTCCCAGAACCACGAGATCATTGCCTGGGAAAGCGATGCCAGAAGACGAGCAGGATGTGGAGAACACAAGCCCCAGGAAAACCCAACCCTTCAGAGCAGCAAGTGTTGGGAAAGATGAATCAGGGAAACCTTATAAATATGATTACTTGGCAAAAGATTCTGAAAATATGAAACCTATAGTCGAGATAGAAATGGAAGCTTACTTTGAGTTGTAGGATACCGAGTCTTAGTTACTATAGAACCTAAAGACAATAGCTTAGCCAGCTGAAGGAGAATCCCTTTTGATTGAACAATACCTTTCTGCTGGCTGAGGGATCCAAAGGTCAATGTAGCAAAACAGAAAAGTCTAAAGAGTAGTCTTTAGAGTTTAAAATATAACACAGTATGGTAATGTAGTAGTTCTTATAGGCTGTATGTAGATTCTATAGAATTTTGTGTCTTGTATTGGTTGGTCACTGTAAATTAGAATATTCATCACAAAAGGAGATATAATGTATTGTAACCAGAACCTTGCTCTCTCTGGTCCCTGCCCTCTTGGCTCTCCTCTTCGCTCTTTCTCTCTGGACCTCACTCTCCTTTCCCTGCTCTTATCTCTGTTCTCTTCCCCTTGCACTGTGACCCCTGCCACGTTGCTCTCTCTCCCCTCTTCTTAGCCCGCACCCCCAGTGCTCTCGCTCTCTCTCTCTCTGAGACTTCCCTTCAGCCGAGGCTGGTGGCTGAAGGGAAGACCCTTTCTACCCACGACCCTTGCAATAAAACCACATATTCTAGAATATCTCAGGTTTGCAGAGTACCCTTGTCCCTGTAAGTCGCAGATGCTTCTACAAGCAAGGCTCCCCAGAGCTGATTTCCAGCTTGCTCCAGGAGGCATTGGAATGAAGGGCTTCCCAAAGCAGGGGAAGGAGCTCAGAGATTCAGTTTGTTAGCTCAGGACCACACCGGCATCGGATTCCAGGCACCAGCCCAGCCCCTTCCTGCAGGAATTTCCATCTGCTCCACTCTGGGATCAGAACTTCTCCAGCACAACTCGTGAGCAGCGTTCTCCCAGATCACGCGCCTTCGCTTCCAGCACGGATCAGGATGCAGGCCTCCTCCCCCAGGAATCTTGTCAGAAGCACAGATTTTTCCCCGAAGAGGAACAGTTTTACTCATCACAGACTGAATGTTTGTGGCCCAGGCAACCCGAAGAGCTCAGATTGCACTTGGCATCCGTGCAGGCGTGGGATGTTTCATCCACAAACAGATCCATTACCTTCCCTCGGTCAGAAATGTGACCCTTGGAAGAACCAACACAGGCAGATCTTCCACGGAAAAAAAGGCACAAGGAGAGAAATCTTAGCCCCGGCTAAGCCAGGCAAGACCTTTGTTGTGCCACAAAGCAGGTGTGACACAGCCAGCTGCTGCCAGAGGGACCCTGCTGAGCTGGACAAAGGAGGAGGATGTTCCTCATCCCCATTTTCCGTGATCCCTTCCCAGACAAGATTGGGATGCTGCACACTTTGTCTCAGAGCTGGAAAACCCTGTGCTAAACCTGCCAGAGAGATTGATGGCCCAGGAGGCTGGGACAGAACTTTTGGGAGATCGAAGCTCCCACTCCTCATTTTGGGAAGAAGCTGGCTGCTAAGGCTGGCTTTGGAGTGGGAATCAGTGAAATTCCCCTCACAGCTCCTCTTGGTGCTGACAGGCCCTTCATTCCCCAGCTGACAGAGTGAAGAGGGAAGCAAACAGAGCAGATCCTTTATCAGCTGCTGCATTTTCTGCTCTCCACACCCAAAGTCTCCCCCCAGCTCACATTCCTTGCAGGCAGCAACCAAAAAACCTCAACCATCACTCCCCAAGGCCACAGCCCTGCAGAGTTTGGGGACTTCCCAGCTCTCCAGGATCATCTCTTCAAGCTGGATTGAGTCTGGGGGCTCTGAGCAGTTGGCACAACTTCCCCCCTGGGTTCTGCCACAGCACAAGTGCCACCAAAGGGGCCCAAACATGCTCAGAGCCACCCCCAGAGCTTTACAAACCACTCAGGAAAGGGATGGAGGAGCCACGTGCCCCCAAAAGTGAGATTTCTCAGCAGATTTCGTCCCCCCGGTAAGATTTCCCGGCAGATTTGGCCAGAAGGGAACTTGTGACAGAGCTGATTTGCACTCTGGCTTTGAGAGCAGCACAAAAACCCAACCTGGGACTTCCCTTCTTGCTGTGCCTCCAAAGGAAAGCCCAGGGGCTCTCCCAGGCTGGTGTCACAAAATGATTTAATGGTCACAGGTCCTCCCTGAGAAGAGGCCACAGCCATAGCCCACCCTTGCCACCAACCCCCCTCTGGGAGGCACGGGAACACCACCTGAAGGTGTCACATCCTCAGAGGGGCCCTCACTGGTAGGACAGGAAACGAGGCAGGGGTGCCAAAGGCTTGAGGCAGAGTAAACAAAGTCCAGTGCAGAGCATCACCTAACTAAGTAAGGTTAGAACAACAAAAAGAACAGGAATGGGTGGGTTGTGTCCAGCCACACAGCCACTATGAGAGCTGCACTGTCAGCTCCATCTATCTCCCTGCCAGGTTCCAGCAGGTCAGCCTGCTCTGCAATTCCTCATCCTCCTTTCCCTGTGTGCTCTGCTCCTCTGCCAGGGCCTGCACTCCAGGGCAGCACTGGAATGGGAATGGAAAATTGGACTTCCACATCTACCACCAGCTCTGGAATCCCCAGGGAGGGTCCAGCACCACCATCCCCTAAACAAGATGTAGTGGTTTCACATTCACCAATTTCGATTTCTTGGCCATCTGAGTGAGAGAAATGACAGTGATTGAAACTCAGAAACACAGCATGAGACTAAAGCCAGTGAGAGAGAGAGTGTAAAAATCCTAACTGAGAGGAGATGGAGAAGATGCCTTGGTTTCTTAGACTGAAAGTCTTTTATGAGGCATGGTAGTGAACTGAATCATGCTAGAATATACCTTTAAACCATAGACAATATAGACTGGGGAGATTGATTGAAGCAATGGTATTTGTGATAGACTAAATGGATATTGCTCTTGTGAGAGAAGCTGTAATCCCATAAAAAGTTTGAACAGAGATAAGAACCCCTCTGCCCCAGGAAAGAAAAGAGATCACACAAGCAGAGCAGATCCTTTATTGGCTGCTGCATTTGCTGTTCTCCACACCACAAACAAGATAACTTTATCAGCCCCAGCTGCGTCACAAATCCTCCTGCACACACCTGGTGAAGGTTTGACCGTCTGCAATTTGCCTGCTGTGACAGCAGCTGGAATTTCAGCCCGCATTCTTCCACAGGGAATCCAAACAAACTCCCCTGGCTCTCAAGAAGCTGCTGGGAAAAGTTCCAAAGTCCTCCTAAACCTGAGCTGCTGAGGAAAAGCAAACTCTATCCCTGTGACCTTGGAGCATTATCTGTCTGGCCAGGAAGGGAGAGATGGGGGAAGAAAGGGCCATGTCCTGCTCCTCCTTCCTTCAGTGTAAGCCCTGAGAGCCACCCCTGGGCCTGGTGACGCACAGGGACAGCAGCTGCAGGGACACTGGGAGCAGCAGCACCAGCCCATCACGCACAGGGAGCTCTCCATCCCTTCCAGCAGGATGTTCCCAGAGAGCCTTTGGCTCCTTTTTCCACTGGGCTGGGCAGGGAAGAGCTCCCCTTTCTTCCCGTGTCCCATCTGCCCTTCCTGGTGCTGCCTGTCACCTGCTGTGGGGCTAGCCTGGTCCCACAGGGCCCCTTTGGGACAGGGATTGGGGCAGGGAGAGAACAAAACAGCTGGGAACTCATCTGAGCAGACAGCAGCTGGCAGGAGCTGGGGGTGATTAAATGCTGTGGAACTGAGAATCCTCTGGGGTCAGAGCATTTAATGCCAGCCAGACAAACCCCACAAAGGGATCCTGCAGGGATCACTGCTTCCCTGCCCTGGAGCAGCAAACAAACCCAGCAGCACAGAGGGGAAACACTTGGGATGGGATGGCTCCTTCTGCCCCAGCAACATCAGGGGACAACATTATTCCTGACTGCCCCGCTCCCCTGGCTGTCCTTGTCATCTCCTCCTGTCCCAGCAACATCAGGGGACAACACTGTTCCTGGCTGCTCTGTCCTTGTCACCTCCTCCTGTCCCAGTGCCACAGTCACTTCAAAAGGAACCTGGCTCTCCTGCTCCTGTGACATCAGGGGACAATGTTCCTCCTGGCTTCCCTGTCCTTGTCACCTCCTCCTGCCCCAGTGGCCACAGGCACCCCAAAAGGAACATGGCTGTTCCTACTCGAGTGACATCAGGGGACAACATCATTCCCAACTGTCCCCTCCCCTGACTGTCCTTGTCACGTCCTCCTGCCCCAGTGCACCCCAAAAGGAACCCTCAGTTTCACTGAGACACAGGAAGTGTCACAGTCCCACAGCTCCTCCTGTCCAGCTGCTGTACAGCCTTGGGACCACTCCCCAGGGGTGACACAGAGCCCATAGATTTACCAGTTTAAATAAAAACCTTGTGTGGGCTCTGTTCCCAACACCCCACACCCAAGCTCTGAAAGTCCCCCAACCTCTGACAGCCAGATGTGGAAAATCTCTTAGAAATGGATTTTTCTCTGCTCACCTGCTCCAAAGTTTTGCTCCAGTCTCTGTTCTTGGCCCTTGCAGGAAAAAAAGGAACTCTGGCTCCCCTCTGATGCTTTTATGGCTCCTGGAGTGGAACCCCACAGCTCCAACTCAGCACCTGAATTAATTCAATCCCTGCTGAACCAGCAGACCCTGCTCTTAAATCAGCATTTATTTCAGAGATAGAGGGGGGAGAAAAAAACCCTCTCACAGGGATTTTGGGACACATTTATGAATATTGGAACACTATAAATATAAAAGGGAACATAAGGAAATAGAAACATTCTCACAGGGTGACATTTTCAGCCCATTTCTGCTTTCACAAATTAAAATAGTTGCCTGGTTTTTATTGTGGATTACGTGGGCCTCTCAACTCTGTAACCTTAAAAGGATGCTTTGAGAGCTGAAGCCAGAGCGCCTTTTTTGTCACTTCTTACAGGAAAATGGTGATTCATGCCATGAAAGGGGCCAAACCCCACAGGACAGAGCTCACTGGGATGCGTCACCTGCCCAGTCTCTGTGCTCTCACCTCATCACCTGTCCCAGTACCAGAAGTCTCCTCCTTTCTCCAGTTTCCCTGAGAAAGGGTAAGACCAAAATGTCCCTGCTGCCAAGGACACCTCTGTCCCTTTTTCTTTTGTCCCTTTCCACAGCCTGTCCCCTCCCTGAGACACCTCAGCTGACTGAACCAACACAGAGCTGGAAAAAGAAAGCAAAACTCGAATTTTTGATGTGTTCTGGCCTTTCCTACAAGGACAAAGCTGGAAGCAGCCAGGAAACCACTGAGTCCTGTGCAAAAAAGAAAGTTGATGGGCAAAGACTGTGCCAGACAAATTCCTGCTGCTGTTCCTGCTGGATGTACCTGCCCAACAAATCCTGGAGCATCAGGGAAAGTCACCTTCACCAATTTTCTGGAATTTACGTACCAGGGAGGAGCTCGGGGCAAGGTGTGGAGCCACAGGATGTGACTGAGACAAACTGTGACTACTCAGAGTTTATCAGGCTGGGGGAGCAAGGAATAAATATTATTCCATGGAAATCTGTCCAACAGTGGTTGAGGCACTGCAAAAGCCACATGGGAGATTCTGCTCCATCTCCATTCCACTTTTTGCTGGAAAATCAGCCCTCTCAACACCTCAGAGAGATGGATCAGCCCAAAATGAGAGAGACAAAGAGAAAAAGGGCTCCAGGAAAGCAAGGCACACATGGTGCAGAGCCCAGCCAAACCTTCACCCCCTCCAGGTGTCCAGCGAGGGTCAAGCAGCAGGAGGAACAACAGGATTATGGAAAACACGGGAGGAAAAGCAGCTGCTCCTGTCTATCCCTGCTGTCACAGCTTCCCCTGGCAGCCCCACCGAGGCCAGCAGGGAACCAAGAGCTGCTCTTTGATGTCAGGAACAAAAGGTCCCTGCTTACGTTGAGGAACTGAGTCCTGCTCTTCCAGGGTCAGCCAACACTTCCCAGTGTGCTCCCACAACAGCCCAGCCAGGGATGCTGGGTGGGAACTGGGCACAGGGGCAGGACAGGGATGACCTGAGCAAAGCAGGTCCACCCTTCTCCAAATGTGGAGAGGAAGGTGCCAGGGCAGTGGCACCAGGGATGGAGCACAAGGAACAGCATCAGTTTGCTCTGTCGTGTCCAGCCACTCACAATCAGTGACCTTAAAGCCCTCCCATTCCACCCCTGCCATGGGCAGGGACACCTCCCACCAGGCCTGGGATGCTACCAGGGATCCTATCAGGGATCCAGGGGCAGCCACAGCTTCTCTGGGCACTCTGTGCCAGGGCCTCAGCACGCTCAGAGGGAACAATTCTTCCCTGATATCCAACCTAACCCCGTACTTCCAAAACCTTTTCCAGCTGTTCTGCTGCTCCACACTCCCGTGTGCCAGCACGGCTTCCATGTGAGGCTGGCAACGGGAATGAGCAGCCCCGGGGTAGCTGCAGAACCGCTCCCAGCCCCCCTCTGCTGCAGGAGCTGCTGCAGCAGAGCTGCCGTGTCTCCCCAGCTGTGCAGGACGCAGCCGAGCCTCTCCCCCTCCCTGCAGCTTCCCCCGTGCCTGAGCGCAGCTCTGCAGGGCCAGGGAAGCGAGGTCGTGAGCGGCAGCGCTGCCAACTTCTCTGCTGCAGCCAGGGAGAATGTGCCTGAGCTGCTGCTCCCAGTCAAGCCCTGCTGGTCGGGGAAAGGAAATCAGGGAAAAGTCACTTCCAGCCCCAAAATCCAGGCAGTTCTCAGCTCTCTGGGGGCGTGGGGAAGCAGAAATAGCAGCGAAAATGACTTCATGCTAAACGTGGGTCAACAGAGGGATCAAATATCCCAGGAGTGACAGGAAATACATCGTTTTGGGACAGCAGTGAGCCCTAAATTGAGAATTCAGGTGGCGCAGGAAGGCAAACTGGACATGCTGGTCCCAGAGCAGCTTCAGGAGAGCCTGTAATGCTTCCCAGCTTTGGGCAGGAGCATCTGGGATCCGGCTAATCCGCGGTGATCCCAGGAGATTGGGGATTGCTGACAGCAGGGCTGTGGGTAAGGGAGGGTGCTGTGCATATGCTCTGTCCTGCCCCTGCAAAGCCAGGGAGGGGATTAATCAGTTTCCTTACACATAAAACCCCAGTGCATGCCGAGGGCAGGGACCCGGGAGCGTGTCAGGAAAGCCATTGATGTCCATCACGTCTTATCTGCTCCAGCCCGAGGCACAAAAGCAGCCCCTCCTTCCCTCGGGCATTAATCCTCTCGACAGGATTAAAGCCTATCAGTGCGGGGCTCCCCTGCCGAGAACAATCCCGCATTTGCTGGGTGATACCGAGAGGTATCAGCGAGGATCACAGAGCTGCACAGGGATTACAGGGCAGCACGGGCAGCCTGGAGGTGAGGCAGGAGAGGCTCTCGGCTTGGCGGCATCCGAGGAGAACCCGCTCCCGTTTTCACGCCTCGTTAACCCTAGCCCGGCTCCAGGCCTGGCTTTTCGCTGCTGCCACTGATTGCAATTACAGGCAAGCGCCGTTAATTGGCTTTGCAGCCCGGGAACGCGGTGGTACCCAGGATTAGAGGGCACTACTGCAGCCAGACGGGGCATTTCTCCAGCTCCCTCACACTCAGCCCTTGTCATTTCTTTGTCACTGTCACCTCGCGATGGCCAGGAATTGCCGTGCCCTCTGCTGAAAACCTCCACCTCCCACCAAGCCAGAGCTTTCCCTGCAGTTCCACTCCCCTTCCTGCCCTGGTGGGATCTGCAACACAACCCGGGACAGAGCACAACCCACACGGCAGGCAGGGAACCGAGCAGAGTCTGTTTAATCCAGGGGGAGCACGGGAATGAAACAACAGATAAAACACTGCACAGTGGGAGAGGCCATGTCTCCAACACAGAGCCACCTCTTTCCTTCTCCGTGCTGAGGCCTGAGGAGGTAGGAGAGAGGATTTGGAGGTGCCCTCAGTGCTCCCCCCACAGGAGAGCAAGCCAAGGAGCATCCCCAGCACAGAACCAGCCCGGCTGCTGTCTCAGCACAACTCACCAGTCCAGCAGGAAGATTTAGGGGGCACCCCCAGCAAAGATGAGCTCCAGGGCAGCCTGGATGTCCCCTCCAGTGGCCTGCAGGGCCCGCAGGCTCAGCTCATCGTCGTGGATTCCCATGTCTCGCAGCTGCTGCAGCTGGGGCTGCCACTGGCTCTGCTCACAGCAAAGAGAAGTTTGGGGTGGGTGGGAGAATCCCAGCAGGGAAACTTCCCACTGCCCACCCTCCCAGCTCAGACAGTTCCTGTGCAAACAGCTCCTGAAAGCTCAGTGATGCTGCAAAGCCCCCAGATCCACCATCCCAGTTCCACCCAGTACTTTTGTTGGGTCTGTGATCATGCCTTAAGATTTTAGCTTTTCTAGTTTTCATACATTTGTACTCCTGCAATTCTTTAGTGCATAACTCTAAACTCCTTAGAGTGCGAGCTGCTGCTTTCCCATTTTGGTGAGACACAACAACTCCTCTCCAGGGCTGGGAGCCAAGGACACATCACTGCCTCAGGACCCAGAAATGTAAACAAAAGTGAGCTGGAGGGAGCAAACTTGGGGTAAATGACTTCATTACCTGAAGCTTTAATTGGAGGATTAACCCCCAATATGCAAATGAACCAAACTTATAAAAAGTGTGAAAACCCATGACCCACCATCCATTTCGGGCCCCTGGGGGAGCTTCACCTGTCTATGTACCTGAAGGTACCCTTCAATAAATATAATAGCTTTTATTCCCTGAACTTTGTCTGGCCTTTGTTTTCAGGCAGCCTGAAAAGGCATCAGTGATGCCCCCTCCAGGCTAATGTCCCACCACAGGAGGCAGCTGGAGACAGCAGTGGGATACAGGATTCCAGGGGCTGCCACTGACCTGGAGGCTGGGTTGCCCTGAGGCCTGCAGGGCATGCTGGAGGGCCTGGCTGAACAGGTCGTTGGTGATAGGTGTCCCCGACTGGACGCTGGATGACATCGGGGACGTCCCAGAGGAGTGGCCCTGGGAGGAGGGAATGGATCAGGACAAGGCTCCCAGGAACCTGCACAGAGCAACACCTGCAGCAGCCCCTCAGCCTCAATCCCATAGGGAAGGGAGCTCCTCCAGGAGGGAGTGAAGGAGCCCCAGAGCTGACCCAAGCTGTGCCCTGGGTGATGGGATCATGTGGAAGATAATGAACACAGGGATTTGCACGAGGGAACACAGAAGTAAGTGTATCAGCCCAGAGCAGGGCTGGTCCTGGCTGTGCCCTGGGTGTTGGGACCATGTAGAAGATATGGATGACATGTATTTGCATGAGGGAACACAGAGCCAGGTGTGCCAGGGTTGGGGCACACAGGGAGCTCTTCCTTGAGTGAATGCAAATCTAGATGTGCCAGGGTTGGGGGTACACAAGGAACACTTCCCAAAGAGAATGCAGAGCCAGGGTTGGGCTCACATGGAAGATATGGATCCCATGGATTTGCATGAGGGCATGCAGAGCCAGGTGTGCCAGCCCAGAGCAGGGCTGGTGCTGCCTGTCCCCTGGGTGATGGGACCATGTGGAAGATATGGATGACATGTATTTGCATGAGAGAACACAGAGCCAGGTGTGCCAGGGTTGGGGTGACACAGGGAACTCCTCCCTGAGGGAATGCAGAGCCAGGGTTGGGGGTCACACACAGAACTCCTCCCAAGGGAACACAGAGCCAGGGCTGGGGTCACCCAAGGAACTCCTCCCAAGGGAACACAGAGCCAGGGCTGGGGTCACCCAAGGAACACCCCCAAGGGAACACAGAGCCAGGGTTGGGGTCACTCAGGGAACATCCCAAGGGAATCCCGAGGCAGCTGTGCCAGCCCCTGGCCGTGCTGGCCCCGGCCGTTACCTGTGTGCCCGGGGTGGGCGTGTGGGAGCTGCTCTCGGGGGTGCTGGCCAGGGCCAGGGCGGTGGCCAGCTCGCTCTGAGTGATGGGCCGTGGCCCCGCTGCCCCCGCGTAGCCTAGCGAGGCTGGGCGCGAGCCAGACGCGCTGCTGGATGGGGTGGACCTCGAGCTCTGCACGGAGGGGGAGGAAAGCCACAGCTGTGACCTCTGTGATTGCGTCCCAAACAAACCACAGGTGCCTGTCATACCCTACCCAAAACCCCCAAGGGTGGAACTTTGGAAAGACAAACATGCCAGAGTGGGATGTGCTTTTTTCCACAGAGTCAGCTGTGGAAATGGGCAGGAAACCTTTCAATCTATCATCCATCAACCCCAAGCCAGGGTGATGTTAGCCTGGAACAAAACAATTTCTAGCGACAGGCATGTTTGCACTCAAATATCCAGTTTTTCTGACAGAACCCTTTGTCCTATGGAGAGGAAGACTGCAGAAGGCCAGGGATCAACATTCCCACACTCCACTTTGGCTCTGAGGGCGTTTCCTCTGCTCTGTTTTCCTGTTGTGTGCTCAGCACTGAGGAAAACCCTCTCCTGAACAGCGTGGAAACAGACAGGATCAATATGTTTGTCTCCACATCCCCCTGGGGAGCCAGAGCAGCTCGTGCTGTTCACCAGACGGGAAGGGAAGAGGTTGAGAGTTTCAGGGCTTTACAAATTAAACCCAAAAAGAGGTGTTCCACCCCACCTGGCTGCTTACCTGGTGGAAGTCATCTTCATCATCAGAGAGCCCCTCAAAGAGAAAGCCACCTGCAGCAGAAAGAGGAATATAAAAGGTTTTGCTTTTACCTTCCTTTCTGCCAGGGTCGGGATTAAATGCTTGAGATGGTATTTCATGTTCCTTCTCAGACGTTTATTAATTCTTATCTATATTATCTATACCCTAACAAACTATGAGTTCTACAGCACTTCTAGTTAACAAAGTAAAAATGGCCTCATCTCTTTCTCTACAAGGCCTTTTAAGAACAAACTGACCAATCATGAAATGACAGCTAAATTATTTTTACTTTTAACCCAATAACCAACCACCCGTGGCCCACAATGCAGACTTTTCTATCCAATTACAAGATACCACTCAGACTCATGAAGAAGAAAGTGAAAAAGAATGACTGGCCTATGCCCTAAATCCTCTATCTTGCTTTATATCTATTACTATAGTCTAAAACTATAGTAATATAGCAATAGCAGGGCTAATATAGCAATAGCAGGGCTAATATAGCAATAGCAGGGCTAATATAGCAATAGCAGGGCTAATATAGCAATAGCAGGGCTAATATAGCAATAGCAGGGCTAATATAGCAATAGCAGGGCTAATATAGCAATAGCAGGGCTAATATAGCAATAGCAGGGCTAATATAGCAATAGCAGGGCTAATATAGCAATAGCAGGGCTAATATAGCAATAGCAGGGCTAATATAGCAATAGCAGGGCTAATATAGCAATAGCAGGGCTAATATAGCAATAGCAGGGCTAATATAGCAATAGCAGGGCTAATATAGCAATAGCAGGGCTAATATAGCAATAGCAGAGCTAATATAGCAATAGCAGGGCTAATATAGCAATAGCAGGGCTAATATAGCAATAGCAGGGCTAATATAGCAATGTGAGTTAGTTGTGATATTACACACTTCTATTCAAACTACACACCCATAATCCTGGTACTGTCAAAAGGGATGTGGCAAACAGGCAGGAATGAGGAGGCAGATGAGGATCCTGTGGGGCCCTGATCAGGCAGGACAGAGGCCCAGCAGGGAGCTCCCCTCCAGGAGGACGTACCTGGCATGTCCCGGTAGGAGCCCAGGGCCATGGCCCGTGAGGAAGTGTCCGGGGCTGGCAGGGGCGTGCTGCCCGCCACCGAGTGCAGCACCAGCACGATGGCATTCACCAGGGCAGGGTGCGCCGGGATCAGCCTGGGCACAGATGGCAATGGGTGAGGGAGGGCACAGGGGAACACAGGAACCTGCCCACCCTGAGGGACTGGGGCACGGCCACCTCTGCTGCCCGGCATCACCTCCTCCAGGCAGCCAGGGATCCTTCTGGATCCATGTGGGACCTGGCCTTCAGTCCTTCTGGACCTGTGTGGATCTGGCCTTGATTCACCAAGGATTGTTCTGGAACCCATGTTGGACCTGTTCTTGGATACTTCTGGATCTCATGTTGGACCTGGCCTTGGGGCACCAAAGATCCTTCTGAATTTCATGTTGGACCTTCCCTCAGTTCAACAAGGATCCTTCAGGATCTATGTTGGACCTTTCCTTAGTTCACCAAGGATCCTTATAGAGCCATGCTGGACCTGGCCTTGGTTCTCAAAGAATCCTTCTGGAACCCATATTGAACCCAGGCTTGGATCTTTCTGGATCATGTTGGACCTGGCCTTGGATCCTCAAGGATCTTTCTAGACCCAACCATGTCTCGGCTCCCCAAGGACTGTTCTGGACCCCATGTTGGACCTTCCCTTGGTTCTCCAAGGATCCTTCTGGAACCCATGTTGAACCTGGGCTTGGATCTTTCTGGACCCATGCTGGACCTGGCTTTGGATTGCTCTGGAGCCCCATGTTGAACCTCGCCTTGGTTCTCCAAGGATCCTTGTGGACCTGTGCTGACTTTTCCATGGTTCTCACTTCCCATGTGCTCTCATGGGAGCAGTTCTCTGCTGGGAGCAGCTCCATCCAGGTGTGAATTCTGACCTGGAGGTGACGATGGCCTTGCCTCCCTCCAAACCCCCTCTGGATTAACCCAAGTGGTGGATCCATGTTTCCTGCTGCTGAGGGAGGAGTACCCCAGCCTGGCAGGCAGAAGCAGAACTCAGTGACCCACAGGTGACACCCAGGGACAGAAAGGCACTGCTGAGTCACTGCCCCAGCTCCAGGAACTTACGTGTCCAGCATGTTGGGGTCTGCAAACACGGAAAACAGATCCTTGTCCTGCAGAACTCCTGGAAAAGACCAGGAAACGCAGTGAGACAGGATACAACAAACAGGAGCCAGTCATACAAAAAGCCACCTCGACAAATGGGAATTGTTTTCCAGGAAGTGAGTCATGAGTGAACACCATAAATGCTCTTATTGTTCTTCTGAAGTCATTGTTCCTGAAGAGGCTTTTGGTCACAGCCACACACCCAAGGGATGGGGCTTTTCCAGCAGATCCTGTGGGTGCTCCACCTCAAGGGCAGGATGGGAGCTGGCCCCCAACTCCCTGCAGCCAGGCTGTGACTGCATCCCAAATTCCCCCCACCTCAGACTGGCACCATCCCAGAACGGGCTGGATTTAATGAACCATTCTGTAACATCCCAAATTCTGCCTGTCTCAGGCTGCCACCATCCCAGAACAGACTGGATTTGATTAATCACTTTGTAGCACTTTACAGCAGGGACAGAGCACCCATCCTCCCTTTCCCTGACCCTTCTGGAGCCAGGATCCATCCCCAAAAATCACCAATGGAGCACAACTGACACCTGAACAGTCACCGACTCTGATGCTCCACAAAGGGACAAAAAATGAGGGTGTTTTTTTTTAACTCTCCCTGCTCCCTATCAGGAATTCAACCTAGATTTGGGTCTCTCTCTTCCCCCACCAGAAATCAAACCCTTCCTCAGACCCTCTGGATCACAGCTGGACTCACCCAGAGCCACGGGGTCACTGCTGAGGCCAGGAGTGGCCACAATGATCTGATCCAGGGATTCTTTGTTTCCCAGCATCTTGAAGACCTGCCAGGGAAAGCAGAGCAGATCAGGGATGTCACCCACTGTGGGACTGTCCCCAGAAGGAGGGGACAGCCAAATTCCTCCCGGGAGCAGAGCACTCACAGCATCTCTGTAGGCAGGGCTGCTGTGCAGGGCAGTGTGCAGGACACGGAATTCCCGGACTGCTGCCACCTTATCCACGGGCTCTGAGGGGAGAAAACACCCCAACAAAACACAGCTGGGCCTCTGCCAGCCCTCAAAGCCATTTCACACAGCACTGAGACATTCATGCTGCAACAGGGATCGTGTAACATCCTTGAATTGGTGCAGTCACTGCAGAGTAACAACTTGCTGCACTCTCAGATCTTAAAAATACCCAGGAATATCCTCCCACACGTGCCACTATGAGACTGCAACTGCAACTCCTCCTTTTGTACAGTCAGGCACAGCAGGAGCACACACCAGCCTGCTCATCCCTGGGGCTTTGCTCCAGATTCCCTGGCAACGCCCCTAAAATGGATCACGGGCAATTAAGGAAGGGATGATCCGTCTCTGTGCTGCACAGCTCATTCCTTAACTCTTTGTCAGCAGGAAAACATAACACCCAGGTGCTGCTGGGAATTCCCAAACAGGGGGATTCATTCCCCTGAAAACCTCCACAGCAGTGAGTCCTGGGAGAAGCTGTTCCTCCCAGGAACTCCTCATAAAACAGATCCCAAGGAGAATCCAAGGGGTAATCCCCACAGTTCCTCACCTGGCTTCTGGTCAGGCTCAGGCCAGGACTTGCGCAGGACGTGGACAGTGGAGCCAGACTGGATTCCATAAAAGTCCAGGGTCTGGTCATCCCTCAGCTTGCGGCCACAGTAGATCAGGTCTGGGGGGAGAAACACCTGAAGATAAACACCTGTGGTGCTCTCAGAAATAGCTGGGGGTCTCTATGTGTGACTTAGAGCCCCAGGGGTTATTGAGCAGTTGTAGCTGCTCCAGCTGTCTAGGGAACAACACTGGGAAGTCGTGGAGCTGAGAATCAGGAGGGAAATCAAGCAGCTGATCTAGAAGAGATGGCAGAGTCACCTCCTGCGTAAGAGCTGACCTCTCTCTCAGCTCTCATGAGATATCTCACAAGGACACAGAAGCAGTGTGAAGCCCAAATATTCCCTCACAAGGGCACTGCCGAGGCTGGGGCACCGTGATCCCAAGGAAACAGGGAAAGAACACCGAGCCCTCCCACCAGCAGGATGTGGTGTCCCGGCCGCGGCGAGGACGGGCCGAGGGTGTCCCCAAGCGGCGGGACGGCGCCAGGCTCCGGCGGGGCACGCACCGATGAGCTCGGGGTCCGGCATGGACTCCTGCAGCTTGCCCGTGATGAGCTGCTTGAGGTGCGAGATGCTGCAGCCGCCCAGCGGGCACTCGCCCAGCTCCGTCTCCGGCAGGCGCAGGATGGATTTGGGGGCCAGCGGCTGCTCGGCCAGCTTCACGGCGATGTGCCACTCCGGCAGGGCCATGGCGGCTCTGCGGGGCGGGACACACCCGAGTCAGACCCCGCACACACCGAACCCGCACCGGCCGCGGCGCCCGCAGAGCCCCGGCCCGGGCAGCCGCAGCCCCGAATCCCTGGAGCTCAGGGAGATCCCGGCCGTGCCCCCCGGCCCCAGACCCCCGAGCCCTCAGCTCAGGGGATCAGGGCTGTTCTCCCCACAGACCGTTCCCTCAGCTCAGGGGATCTGAGCTGTTCTCCCCACAGACCGTTCCCTCAGCTCAGGGGATCTGAGCTGTTCTCCCCACAGACCCTTCCCTCAGCTCAGGGGATGATCAGGGCTGTTCTCCCCACAGACTCTCCCCTCAGCTCAGGAGGATCCCCCGGCTGTCCCCAACCTTTCCCTCAGCTCAGAAGAGTCCCGCCCGTGTCCCTCCAGACCCGACCTCCCCCTCAGCCCAGGGGGTCCCGGCCACACCCCCCTCAGGCCGCCCCTCAACTCAGGAGGGCCTCGGCCGTGCCCCCGGCGCTCAGGAGGTTCTGACCGTGCCCCCCCTCCTCAGACACGACGTCGCCCTCTCATTTCACGGGGGTCTCGGCCGTGTCTCCCAGCCCTGCCCACCTCAGGGGGTTCCCGGCCGTGTCTCCCGCCCCTGCCCACCTCGGGAGGGTCCCGGCCGTGTCCCCCCGGCCCTCCCAGAGCTCCGCGCTACCTCACCCCACGGACAGGAAGCGGAAGTCCCTTGGTACGCGGTGCACGCTGGGAAATCGAGTCCGCCAGAGTAGGCGGTAACGGCCTTCCCAGGCGAAGGGCTGCTGATTGGCTGGTCTTGCCACGGCCAGCCAATGGGCGGGCGGCCGAGGGTTTAAAGGGCGCAGCGCGGCGAGGGGCGCGCAACCCTGCGCTACTCCCCCGCCACGACCACCTT